>NC_090778.1:22477500-22777500 GCF_040054535.1 Antennarius striatus
ATAATGTCTTCAGTAACACAGCAGGAAGTCCTTCAGTCTCTGAGGGAATCGAACATTTAGAAACTTTCCCATGTAGATTTCTACTTCCTGTCCCAATAAATGGCTAATACACATAACAACTTACATCTGCTGGATATTTTAGGGTCTGGATGTATCAAGCCGACAGGTTTATCAAATGATGAATCCTCTCTCATCACAGAAACAATTTAACCCTCAGCACGTAGATAATTTTGAAAAGGCAGCTTCAGTTTTTACTATCTGGTGCCCGTTGAAGTGTAAAGGCATGATAATCCCCGGGTGTCAGACAGTATTGTGAGTCATGCCCCCCTCACCCCCCCTTCAGCGGGACCCCTGCTCCTGTGTTTGTGTTACTCCTCACAGCACTGTCCTGCAGGATGCCAGTGCTGTGAACACACTCTGGAGGGACACATGAGTGTGTCATCTCAAATTCAAAAACTTGGTTTAGACCAAAGTGTGTGTTTGCAAGCACAGAGAAGCATGAAGGTGTGCACCGGCTGTAGTGGGTAAATCTGAAGGGTGTCAACCTGTTGAGTGTGCCCTGTTTTAAAAACATAGATGGTGTGATGTTGCCTGTTGAAGAAACGAATCATTTTGACCAATAAGAGTCCAGAGTCACTGCCGTACTATTGGTGTTGGCATCCACTCCTTCTTAGTTTTTCCATATATCTCAGCCCCGACTGACAGAGCTCTATTTATTCCATGCTAGACTTACAAATGTCCTTTCTGAGCTTCTGTTTCGATCATTCATATGATGGCTATTAACCCTTTATGCTTCCACAGGACGCCCACATGCTTCGGCATCACTTCCAGTCTGACCTGAAGAGGAATTTGGCGCGTCATTGTGATAAAAGGGATGAATGAGGTACAGAACTGTTGATTTTTAAATGTGTACCTTAGAATCTACATAAATTAGGGGTTTCTGTGGTGCGTTGGTCTTTGTTAATTAACCTGTTAGTCTTTTAAAACCTGTTTTGTTCATATTGTACAAAACTCTTTGGGAAACTATTGGATGTAAAGTGTATGTAGAGCAGAGACCACACCTCAACTCTAGTCCTTGTTAATGTTCTTTTCTTTTCAGATTGATGAGCAGAAGCATTATTTTAAATGTCTAACACATATTTAACAAGTATGGATGTTTCTAAAAATGGTGGAACTCATTCTTGAGCAGGTTCTTGAGGGGTCACGACATGTTAAACTGCAATACCTCAGTAAGCAGGGGAGAAAAACAATGTTATATAAGTTCACAAACAATTTCTTGATTTTTTTAAGAAAAAAAGCAAATAAAGCTTCATGAAGAATTAAATCAAAAAACTTTTGCTATTGATGATGTGTTTTTGTTGGATATCATGGAGAGTAACGGTAACATCTGTGTACAGGATGGGAAGCTCACTCCAAACATTTGGTCGTTCTGTTTATTCCAGAGCCGCTCTGTTTTCCTCAGAAGGGGCCAGAATGCCACGTCCAAGGCCACCACCCTGCGCTCTGTTCCTGCTGTGGATTCAGGAGACGAGTCCCAGGCTGACAGCGATACGTCGCCCCCGCTATATGAGCTCTCAGACCTGTTCGAGGGTGACAATGCCTCCCCGTCGGCTCCGGACACCAGCCAGGGTTCAGCTGTGGAGCTGGCTCAGCCCGGCCAGCCAGCGGACGGCAGGCAGAACCTGCGGATGAAGTTCCAAGGTGCTTTTAAGAAGGGCATCTCCAACCCAATGAACCTCCTGGAATCCACTATATATGAGTCAAACGTGGTTCAAGGTCCCAAGAAAGCACCCATGGACTCGCTGTTTGACTACGGCACCTACAGAAACACCAGCAACCAGAAACGACGCAGGAAGAAGCTGCCGAGAGGGTGAGGAGTGGTCTCAGTGTCTCTGAGCCCCAGTTCATTGTGTTCACAGCGTTTCATAAGTGTGTGTTCCTTCAGACGCCTCCGAGTCATTTTACTGCCTAACAGGAGAAAACTTGGGTTTCAGGGACAAAAGAACTGGTTTGGAAAAATGTTATAAAAAAGAAAACTGTGGGGACAGTGTGTCTCTGTCACACACACACACACACACACACACACACACACACACACACACACACACACACACACACACACACACACACACACACACACACACACACACACACACACACACACACACACGTCCCATTCAGTGATCTAACAGAGAGCATGTTGTTGGTCTGGCAGCAGTAGCCGTTGAGGTAATATTTAGGCGGCTGTGTGTTCCTGGCTGTTCTACCTGTCACACACACACACACACACACACACACACACACACACACACACACACACACACACACACACACACACACACACAGAGGTGTTTTTAGTGGGGTGCTCAAGGGTGTGGTTGATGACTCCAAAGATGGTTAATGGTGCAAACATTCAATCCTTTATTCTCTATAAATGAAATGAATCGTGCATCTTCAAATTCAAAGGAAAGTTTGCATGTGGTAGTGAATTTGTGTGTGTTTCTGCATCTGTCCAGTAAAGCGGAGCAGTCCTGCGATCACGGTCAAAACTCAGATCCACCCAAAGTAATGAAAGTATTCAACCGCTCGCTGCTCTTCGACTGCGTGTCACGTGCCGACACAGAGGCTCTCGAGGGTCTGTTGGAATTCCTGCAAAGTCATGAAAAGAGACTAACCGATGAGGAGTTTAGAGGTGAGCCTGAATTGTGTAGGTTATAACTGTCATTGGATGTCCTTGAGCCATCGGCCTGCAGGAAAAAATCCTCTGAAAGGACTAAAAAAAAGACTAAAATGGGTTTATGTTTCAAATACAGATTAATTAGATGGATTTTTAAAATTTTTTTATTCTTTCACAGTTTTTGGCAAAATTGTCCTTCTTGAATCTGGATTTTTCCCTTCTATCTAAAGCGGAAACTTGACCCTTTTGTATTTCCTTGCTCCTCTCTGTTTCTGCTTTTTTAGAAAGGAAAAAGGTGATGTCAGAGTCTTTGTCCCGCTAAAGGCGAGTCAAACAGACACTTCCTGTGTGTGTCTGAAAAGTTTGTCAGGCTTGTAACAGGGAGAGGAGAGAATTCACAACACACTGTTGACTCTGTGAGAGTAAAACGTGGCTTTACAGTCTCTTTTGAATTAATCCAAGAGACTAAAAATAGTGAAGGACATACTTTCCCTCAGTCCTTAACACTAAGAACCCCAGAACGACTCCAAAGACTGGTTCTCTCCTCTTTTTTTATTAATGTATCAGCCACATTCTATATAAGATCAAATGTCCCGAACGGGGTAGTAGACTTGTTAAAACTATTATACATTTATAGTAATCTGATTTATACTCATACTGAGGCAGGTGAACACCTTAAAGCAATTAAAAGAATGTGTGAAGCGGTGATAGCAAGCCAGCAGGAAGGAGTGAATAACTAGTAAGAAGCTAGCTGTCAGAGCTATTGTCAAAATATTAAGTTAAAAAAGTCGCTGAAACTAAAATGTCGTGGAGAGATGATGAAATGGTAAACAAATATGAAATTTTCAGCTCACACCATTTAATAAATAGACTTGCTTTAATCCTTGCAGCATTATAATAATATTTGAAAGGGCAACATTTGATTTATAGGAAAATTCAATGAATGAATGAATGGATTAAAATTCCAGGTAATATTCCCTTTTACAGTTCATTCCAGTGAAATTCCAACTTTACAGTAATACAACTGTACACTTTTGGAGCTCGATGGGTCCTGTTGATGTAGGTTTAGTTGAATGTGTCTTTCTTGGATTTAACTGTGTTAACAGAACCTTCCACGGGTAAGACGTGTCTGCCTAAAGCTCTGCTGAACCTCTACGGTGGCCAGAATGTCACCATCCCAGAGCTGGTGGACATCGCAGAGAAGACCGGGAACCTGAGAGAGTTCATCAATACACCCTTCAGGGATGTTTACTACAGAGGTATGGAAAGAAACAAATAAGTAATTCAAGAAATAAGTTGGACATTTACTTTTCTGTACATCTTTGACCTCTAGGTCTTTTAAAAGTTGAAGCTTTTAGGTTTTTGCATACGTGTGTGCAATCATTGACTATTTAAAACTTGATAAGCGAGGGGATTCAGAAACACTGAAGGATATCTTTTTACCTTTAGGTTTCAGGAACACTCTTCATAGTTGCACATAAATGTACCCCACAAGGCTTTTAGTCATTTTTATAGCCCTGAGCTCTAACCGGGTGTCTGAAAAGAAAAAATACATTTTTCATGAATGGAACTTCTTACAGAATTCCTATCGATACTAAAACAGTAACTCTGTGCTTTCAGGTAATGGCTTTTGAAACTCAACATAAAGCATCAGTTTTGGATGCTCAGTGTGTTTTTACATGGCTGTGCTTCTCCTCAGGTCAGACAGCCCTCCACATCGCTATAGAGCGACGCTGTAAGCAGTATGTGGAGCTGCTGGTGGAGAAAGGGGCTGATGTTCATGCACAGGCCAGAGGACGCTTCTTCCAGCCCAGGGATGAGGGGGGCTACTTCTACTTCGGTAATGATCTCTGTTAATGCATCCCTTTAACCAGTGTACTTCCTATATCACTGTTTTTATGAAAACCTTATAGTCCATCTCTAAGCGATAAAATTCCAAAGATACACGGGAAACGCTACTGTGTTTTCTGCCTCATATAGTTGTAATGTTGGTGGTGTTTCTGTGGTTTCTATGACTTCACCGGTCCCTTTTTCAGTTTCCACTCTGGCTCTGATTTGTTTCTTTCACTAGTGGCTATTCTGTGTTTGGCATCAAAGTTTTGTAATGTGTGCTACAGCAGCTGCCAAGATAAAATAGTTAACATGTGGTGTATGGACCTGGCAGAGAAACACCCGCCTCCATAGAGAAGGGACATTAGACCATGCTTATTCTGTTTTTGACGTGTCAGAGTTTGACAGAGGTGAGGTCCAACTTCTAACTAAATGTTTTTAGAAGAATGAGTGGATAAACCATCATTAGAGATGCTTCAAAAAAACACATGAAAAGACAAGCATTATAAAATGCATTCAAGAGGCCGTCCAGTGAAAGAGGTCAGTGTTCTCCAGTTGAGAAAAAGTAAACATCCTCTGTTGACCCTCCTCTGGAAAGAACCTCGATCACATGAAGAAAAAACTAACTGCCACAAAACTCAGCTCAACACTGCCCTCTGCTGGTGGAAGAAACAAACGTCAGGCACCGTGTGTGTGTGTGTGTGTGTGTGTGTGTGTGTGTGTGTGTGTGTGTGTGTGTGTGTGTGTGTGTGTGTGTGTGTGTGTGTGTGTGTGTGTGTGTGTGTGTGTGTGTGTGTGTGTGTGTGAAAATGCTCACATGCAAACTGTTGCCGTCTTGGAAGGTTTTAAGTCATGTAACTGTATTGTTCAAATCACGTCCTTTTAACCTTATAATCACACATAAAACAGAATTTTAAGGTTACACTCTAAAAACACTTGCAGAAACAAAACCAGTAGAAATGACTTGTTATGGTCTCTGTTTTATTTTTCATCCAACCCAATTTCAAGAATTGTTGATTCGATTACTTTTGTGCGTTACACACCTCTATCATCACAGAGGAGATGATTTCTATTTGCACTTAGCACGGTTGTCATTCCCAAATCCCAGCGTGTCCGGGCACACTGTGAGTAATTTGCTGCGGAGCTTTGCAGTGTGGCGAACAGGAACCTGCCAGGGCTGATGGTTAATGGGATTTAGACTCACGCTAACACTCTGCATGCACCCGTGCAAATCCATGAAGAGAAGCGTTTCTATGTGAGGTGACAAAGTAATCTGTCACCCATGGCAACGGCTCATCTTCAGCAGCTGCTTTTGGCACTCTGGCCCCATAGCGCCCCTCCCTTAAACAACTACTAATTGTGCCGTTTTAATAGCTGGGATTTAAGTCAAATCTTTGAACCACTTTAACATGATGTGCGGAAACATACAGACGCCAGCTGCAGTTCTTAATTAACCCTCCTGTTGATTTGCGTAGTTTTAATCTGAAATACATTTATTTTAATCCCCTGTGAATTCAGTATGAAGTGAGCGCCCTCCCTCTCTATTGCTGTCTGTCTCTCTCTGTTTGCTCAGGTGAGCTTCCTCTCTCCCTGGCTGCATGCACTAACCAGCCCGACATTGTACACTACCTGACTGAGAATCCTCACAAGAAGGCCGACCTGCGGCGCCAGGACTCGCGAGGAAACACGGTGCTGCACGCTCTAGTGCACATCGCAGACAACACCAAGGACAACACGCGTTTCCTCACAAAGATGTACGACCTGCTGCTAATCAAGAGCGCCAAGCTCTACCCAGACTGCAGCCTGGAGACGGTGTTCAACAACGACGGCATGTCGCCGCTCATGATGGCTGCTAAGCTGGGGAAGATAGGGGTGGGTACGACGAGGGGCCGGTGCATCAGTCAGCATCAATATGATAAACTTTTACATCATCCCAGCTCGTCCGTATTCTTCCAGGTGTTCCAGCACATCATTCGACGTGAGATCAAAGATGAGGAAGTCCGTCATTTGTCACGTAAATTCAAAGACTGGGCTTACGGGCCGGTGTACTCCTCCCTGTATGATCTGTCCTCACTGGATACATGTGGAGAGGAACCATCTGTGCTGGAAATCCTAGTTTACAACAGTCGAAATGAGGTGAATGAGAAAACTTTAAAAAAAAAAGTTTATTTTTCATTCTATCCATAAACAGAATGAGATGAAATGCTGTTTCTGTCAGAATACCACACATATCATCAAAAAAGTGCGTGGGTGCATCAAAAACCTGAGTGCAACAAAGGATTCTTTTGCTTTGTTTCTTTGTTTTATTCAGTTATTCTTATTCGGTGTCGTGTTCCTGGTCTCGTTTCAGAACCGCCATGAGATGCTGGCAGTGGAGCCCATCAATGAGCTTCTGAGAGCCAAATGGCAGAAGTTTGCTGCCGTCACTTTTTACATCAGTGTGGTTTCCTACCTCATTACAATGATCATCTTCACCTTAGTGGCTTATTACCGCCCGACAAAGGGAACGGTGTGTTAACAACCACTAAAAATGTAGACACATAGCTACATTTCCAGGGCACAGTAAGATAATTACTTTGACCATATAAGGTATTTAGTAGGTGATCAATAAGCGTCTCATTTCTATTCCAGCCTCCGTATCCCTACACGACATCCTCTGACTACCTGCGCATGGCGGGAGAGATTATCACCCTGGCGTCGGGAATCTTCTTCTTCCTCACCAATGTGTGTCAATCGCTCCGATGCCTCTTTATGGCTTCATCATTGATCGCTTACGGCCGTCGTGTAGTCTCCTGCATAAAACTCAGACTTGAACGACTGTGGGGTTTTTTTGCCTTTGATGGATTGTTTCTCCTGCTCTTTGCAGATTAAGGACCTCTTCTTGAAGAAGTGCCCCGGGGTGAAGTCTTTATTTATTGATGGATCCTTTCAACTTCTATAGTAAGTCTTCTTCACCTCTGCCATAACTAATACAGAGTTATACCCGAGGCAAGTTTAGCATCTTCTTTAATGAGTCTTCTAATTAATTCCTCAACCTCCTCCTTGGCATGTTTTTGTAGTTTACATCTTTAATTAAGTCCAGGATACAAACAAAGAGCAGAGGCTGTTGATTTAAATCAGGAGAAACACGGCGGTGACGTCTATATTCTGCTTGAAAAGCAATCATGTGTTTGCGCTATTGTCTGACACTCGCTTCGGTATCAATGATGTCTTCGTTTCAATTAGTACCTTGATAAACATTTTCTTTGTCTTCTCTAGCTTCATCTACTCCATACTGATTGTAATCACCACGGCTCTCTACCTGTGTGGCATTGAGTTTTATGTGTCTGTGATGGTGTTTGCTCTTGTCCTGGGTTGGATGAACACTCTTTACTTCACCAGAGGCCTAAAGCTCACCGGCACCTACAGCATCATGATACAGAAGGTCAGATAAATGAGCAATTCCATCGATTAATAAACCTGGCTTGGCTCCATCCATTTGCTTTAATGCTGTTTAATTTTGGTTCTCAGATTCTGTTCAAAGATCTTTTCCGGTTCCTGCTGGTGTATGTGCTCTTCATGATTGGATATGCATCAGGTAGGCTTTGGATCATGTGACTCAAACAGTGCGTGTCATGATTATTTTAATGAATTACATTCTTTAACTGACCATTAGCAGGAAAATAAAGCTAGGGCTAGGAGCTGTTCATTTTTTGTAGCCAGAAGCAAACAGAAAACAACTACATTACCACACCAACATGTTTATACACAGCTAACCCCCTAAATGTTGATTATTAGTCAGACATGGTGCATCTTCTTGCTTCCTGTCTTCATAATAGGCTACCTGAACTCTAGCTTGGAGCAAACCTCAATAATTTCTTTATTATTTCTGTTTGTAAGGTGCAAAACATGCAGATATGTAACACAACCTGATCTGTTTCCTATCCTCCAGCCCTGGTGTCTCTGCTGACAGTGTGTCCCCAACCGGGGACAGAGTGTGAAGGAGACTGCCCCACCTACCCTAATTGCAGGGACCCGGATACCTTCAGCACATTCCTCTTAGATCTCTTTAAGCTGACCATTGGGATGGGAGAGCTGGATATGATCCACAGTGCCCAGTATCCTGCAGTCTTCCTCATCCTGTTGGTTACCTACATCATACTCACCTTTGTGCTGCTGCTGAACATGTTGATCGCTCTGATGGGGGAGACGGTGGGACAGGTGTCCAAGCAGAGCAAGAAGATCTGGAAGCTTCAGGTGAACTGGGAGGAACTCTTTGTAGGCATGCAGTGAAAATTAAATGTGCGTGGAAAAATTCAGTGATCAGGATTCACTGGGATTCATTCACTGGGATTCATCACGGACAGATGTTTATGTCCCTTGTGAATAACGTTACAGTGGGCGACGACCATCTTGGACATCGAGCGATCTTTTCCAGTCTGCCTTCGAAAGTCTTTTCGCGTGGGGGAGATGGTGACAGTGGGGAAGAACTTGGATGGCACACCAGACAGACGCTGGTGCTTCAGGTAATGTGCGATAATTGCAGTCACTCTGCAGCATCAATGACATCTCAGGGATGACACTGGTGTCTTATTATATTAGGGTGGATGAGGTGAACTGGTGTCATTGGAATCAGAACCTGGCAATAATCAACGAGGATCCAGGCAAGAATGAGACGCATCAAGTCAACGGGTTGCAGCAGAATGTCAGAGCCTTGAGGAGAGGTGAGATTCTCGCTGTGCCCTCATGAATAAATTCATAGACGTGTAACTGTATATTAATGCTAACGCATTCATTCAGATAAAGAGCAAATCTTTTTTGTCCCCCTCAAGACCGTTGGTCCACAGTGGTCCCACGGGCGGTGGAGCTAAGTAAAGGTCCTCGGCCTCGTGATCTAGCAATAGAGATGGAGCCACTGACACCCAGACAATAATGCCTTCGGATGATTAGTGCTCTCCTTCCTATAAGCAGACAGCAGAGAGCCATCAGCATCAGTGAGATCACTCTGCTGAGAATGATTCAGCCAATAAGTGCACTTATCTGCAGAGATATAATGTGCCTTTTGTGCAGAGAAATTAAGTAAACATCAGCAGACAGTCAGTGTAATTGGACTGAACACAATGACACACTGGATGTACAGTAAATGATCACTGATAATTAAAACACCAACCCTGACACAATGAATAATCCAATAATCCACATGGTGAGCTGTAATCTTTTCATTTTATCTGTAACTTGTCTTATTTTTCTACAAATGTACTGTGCCTCTGCTTTTCACCCATCGGTGGCTGATCACTCAGGGATTTAGGAGAGTAAAGATATTTCAACACTCATTATTTTATTTTTACAGAAACCGAGTCATGGGTTTTCTAACAGCTAGCCTAAGCATAATTACTGTATCGTTGCATCAGCAGTGTTAAAACTGTGGATTGTGGATTGGAATACCATTTGCAATAAATAACATTGCAATGAATATTGTACATTCATATAGACGTATAGAGTGGAATTGACCTTTATTTGCTTGCTTTATGTTGATGGGATCCAAATATACTGTATAATAAAGATTTTATATATTCTTTATTCTCATTTTTATTCTCATTGTCCAAAGTATAATAAAGAGCATTGAATAAATCTATTGTATAAACTTATTTTCTTGTCATTTTCGACACTGTATTGATCCAATAGTTTCAAAACTATGAAAGTGTCAGACTTGGACTGCAGCTCCGGCAGCACAGCTGTTGTCTGAACTGAAACGATTCACCGTGACAACTTCTCATTTGTGCATTATTACATGAACACAAAGACATTGTTCTGAACAAGATGGGCATGATGTGCAGGTTATAGCTGTCAAGTAAATATGCAAATGGTAGACAATAGCCCTCCGTGTTGTGGTTTGTCTAAGAATTACCGGAGTTATTGTTCCTTTGCAGCTGGGGTATTTGCATAATCAACTCTCAGGCCTTGCTATTATGTGTTTCCCCCTATTTGCTGCTGGGTTTTTTCATTGCAGTTGGCTCCTTGCCCTATGGAGGAGGCACACCTACTGTATGTATGCATGTATATGTGCTATTATGCTGCGTGACAGGATTTGGTTAGGAGTAGACAGACCCTGCAATTAATTTTCACTAATTCATGCAGCTGAAGGTCACAGGTCATTGTTCACTATGTTTACAGTGTTTTTATAAAAAGACTCAATTTTATATTGTTTGTACATTGCTGCACAGAACAATAAACACTATTGTCTATTGTAAACTATACAGTGGTCTGTCTTGCATTTCCTTTCACATGAGATCCTCTTATTTTTCTGAAGGTTTCATCCAATCAACACTTGAATACAATAGTAATGCTATCTATCTATCTATCTATCTATCTATCTATCTATCTATCTATCTATCTATCTATCTATCTATCTATCTATCTATCTATCTATCTATCTATCTATCTATCTATCTATCTACTAATCAATATTAACAACATTCCTATTCAGAAGAAATTTTATATATGTGGAACAACTATTTATCGTTTAATTTGTATCATTTTCTTTATTATTTATTCAAGATATCACCAGAGCTGGATAAACCTTCTAAATATGCTTATTTACATCCACAGAATTACATTATTATCACAAAATTATTTTATATTTCTTTCAGTCAAATCAGTAAATATTTTTATGAAGAAATATAGTTAGCAAGTTCATCCCAACAGGCGCTGTTGGACGACCATCTATATAATTTTCTCACTGGATTTAGTGGCATAAAAGAAAAAAAGGTGCTGCCCATGGTTTCAGTTTATTTCAGAGGTTATCTTGATTATAATAAACTCCTTCTCTCCCCAAACCTTTTGAGTTTTTGTTCATCATGCCAGTGAAGCCTCCCTTGCAGTCCTTCCCCCGGCCTGCTGATGGCTGCAGAGCTCTAAACTCTGCTGCTGTGTTGAATCTAAAAATCCCATTTGAGGTAAGCGTCACTTTGACTCATCATCGCACATAATTGCTGCTTTTTCTTTAAATTACAGCTGTAAATACCGCATTGTCATTACCAACTGTTATTTCTGTAATGAAGTATTTTTCCACGTGGAGCTCAGGTCTCGTTGACCTTGCTGTAACACATGGCCAGTAATTCCTGGCTTTTGCCTCGCTAATGAAACCACAAGCTGGCAACAATTTATGAACTGCTTCATTTCCTTTCACCTTTCATCATTACACCTCACCTTTTACATTTCCTCTTTAAAACATTGCAATGGTGATTCTCACTAATGATTCTCAACCCCCCCTTCCATCCTCCTCCTCTCCTTCTCCCAAACCCTGCAAACACTGAAGGACACATTGAATCTCTCACCACCTCAGAGAAGAGGCTAATCCTCTTTGCCCCAACTTTAAATGGGCCACTAATCCTCCAGGTTTATCTAAGCAGTGAGCACCTCGCGCTGCTGACAACTTGGCCTGCCCTCCAACCTGCAGCCTGTTAAGTAGGGCAGGGCTGCAAGTCCTGCAAGTGTCACTGTCAGCAACTCTGGAACCACACACTTGCACAGGAAGTGTGAGCTGTAAACAAAATGGCCCACTCGCTTGCAGCGTCTGTGCGCTCTCCGCCACAAATGTGTCTCGACAAACAACTGACAGCCAAGGCAGGATCACGCTGTAATGGTGTTCATTTTGCACACGACGAAAAGTTGACAGTCTTGCAATCTCAGCTAAAGGTCACTAAACTATCTTAGATATTGACAGTACAACTTGCTCAGCTAATGCCCAGCCAGTCCAGCTTTAAGGTGTTTAGGCTGGCGATGCTGAGGCTGGAGCCTGGCCAACTCATTCTTTATTCACTGAGTAGCACAGGTTGTCTGATGGCTTCAAGTGAAAATTTATTGTCTGCCTGAGGTCCAGAATCCTGATGGAGAGAGACAAACCTCTATAAATATAGATGACACCCTCATTAATCTTTCCATCAACATATAAAGCAAAAGAGGTGGATGGATTTCTGCATGTCAGCTTAAAGTTTAAAAGACAACTCCATGAGAAGATGTCGGACAGTTTTTGTCCGTACATCTTCTTCTGCGAAATAGTACATTTCTTTTCCTTCCGTTATCCACCAGTGAAATATTTCGCTACGGTTTGATATTTCTAATTTTAATAAGGAATCATTGGGAGCACTGGGAGATGAAGAGACCAAGATATATTGGTTAGATGGCATGTGAGATGACCTTTCAGTTCATCTAAGATGAAAGAGAGCGTCTTAACTGACAGGCGAGGGCCCGGCTGTTGCTAAGGTGTCAGCCTCCCACCCGGCCTCGACAGGCATCTCTCATGATTGATTGTGAAATTGCCATGGACTCAATGTGGCGAGCAGGTGAATGAGTTTTACTAATAAGAGCGGCATTTCTGTTCCACAGAGCTCTTTTTCTGTCTGAGCGGGCGTGTATGAAATCACTTTGCAGTCTCCCAGTAGCACACGCTCTGGTGCAGGTGGCTGGTTCATCAGTCTGCACTTTATCTGATGTTTTAGGTGGGCGGAGAGGTTGGAAGTGAGGAGAGAAAGGAGGAAAAGGTGTCAGAGTCGAGTTGTTAAACATTTTTGATTGGGTTCTGCTCCTTATCTTCAGGAAGTGGACTTAAAAAATTATGTCAGGAACAATAAAGTAGGAATAAAGCAATAATAAGTGGTGTGGGTGGTTTCAAAGTTTTAATAATTGTTGTTCATTATGGCATTGTGTAAAAGGGCCAGAAATCCTTATTATCCAAGGTGGGTTTATTTCTTTTTTAGTGATGGCAGACAAATGCATCCTTGATCGCCTGTTGTCACGGTGATGTTTGTGTCACTACTTCCAAGGTGAAAAAAGGTCAAGTGAACAACAGGACTGTAAGAATCTGGCAAATGGCGGTGATTTACAAAGTGAGGCTAAAAAGTGAACAAAACGCTACTACCCCATAGGGCACATGTGTCAAACTCAAGACCCGCGGGCCAAATGTGGCCCATTACGTCATCTAATGTGGCCCACAAGAGCATAAAAGGTCAGAGTGTCTAAAAATGTATATAAACATATTTTTTCTGTGCAAAAGTAATGTTTGTAACTTAGATTACATTTAGTTACATTTATAAATTACATCTGGCCCTTTGAGGATGTGGCCCTCGGTGAAAATGAGTTTGACACCCCTACCCATGGGGATCAATAAAGGATTCTGATTAAGACTAATATGCTTACCTTCATTACGATAAGGCTTCATCCAGCATCTTAAAAATTGTTTTAAGATGTTTGTGGTGAGCGAGGAAAACAGGAAAACTGCAGATGACAACAAGAGAGGAATAGAAGTCATATGCTTTATTTACTTATGTCAAACAATAATACATAAGAGTGGATAGGTCAAAAGAAAGTCAACCATCTACATCAAAATAAAGGAATTTCAGTCCTGAGATTGACAAAAAGCAGGGACCAGACAAAATATCTAGGGTGGTTGTTGGCTTTGAGGGAACAGTGGCAGTTTCAGCAAATTGAAGATGATGGTTGTGGGGAGATTGGGGGAGATTGCAGGAGACGGGTAGAAGGTAAGCAATCACTGGGATGCTTGGCTTTAGGCACATTTAAAAGTTGAAAACCCCACGACTAAAGGATTTTACAGCTTTTTATATTCAGACTTCTTATTTCAAAATCTAAGATTCATATATTATCATTTTGAAAAAAAAAAGCAAGATATTCTTTTTTTTTTTTTCCATCCTGAGGAGACAAAATCTTTTTTCAAACATAAATACAACACTGCAGGGAGAACAATAATAAAGACTATGAGAGAGATGCTTTATAGATTTCCCATTTCCATATATATGATTTCTCAAGGTTGGGGCACCTTCAGACTTTGGCAGCATTGGTGCATTTGAGATAATTCGGGAAAAGCAGCCCTGTTTGTCCACAGGAACATTCTGAGAGCCACACAAACAGTAAAGGGAGACAGGAAGAAAAAAAGCAAAATCCCCAGACTTTTGTGTTTAAATTGGATAAAGAAAGTAGATGAATATTTGGAGGCCATAAGCGTTTTCAGCTGAACATACATGGTTGTGATGCTGAAAAAATAAAACACTATAAGCTCCTGGTGTTGCAACCTGCTGCGGTGCCTTTTAGAAAGGGTGCTTTTTGGGAAAAAAGCATCCAGATTTTGCTGCTGATTCTTGTCTTTATTATATTAAATAAAACAAGTGGTGCTTGTTCTTCACACCCATTTTTGTTCAATAGCAAAAAAAAAAGAAATGGCAAAGTGCTCTATCACTAGCAAAACATTAAAAGATCCAGTTAAATTTCTGCAGAGCTACGAGGCTGTTGGGATAATGACACAACCCCCCACCCCCCCAACGTCAAACTGTTGTATTGATTTAAATATCTCCTTGCTATTTAGGAGCCAAATAGAAACGACTGGCTTCATGACTTCTTCTGCAGACGTTAAGGAGCGATGCTGGGAAGGACTGTGAGACGAGGGCCCCGGGGGCCGAAGGGCAGCGACTGGACATGAATAAGGTTGACTAAAGGAGTGTGGAGGAGACGTCAGCCCCCCCCCCCCCCTCGCGCCCCCCAGCTCCCTCTGTTGTATGTATGTTAGAGGAGCAATGCCAAGACTCTACAGAGTGAGCAGCTGCCTTTATTTTCTCTGTCCCTCCCTACCTTCCCATCCCCTCTCTGTTGTGAGAGGGAAACAGTTGACCCTGCTTTGAACGGGTCCGCCGGCCGCCCTTCCTTCACAGCCGCAATATGCGACGAGACCTTTGAACTGGGCAAAGGTCTTCATGGACTTATTGGGATTTACTGCCGGATTTCTGCAATCAACTTAAGTCAGGTCCCCTCCACTCTGCCTCCAGGCTTTCCTTGTGTCTCACTGCCCTTGAAAACAGTCAATCGTCCACATATACATTATATTACAGACCTAAATGTCCTCATTTCCTGGGAAACGTAACTTATAATTATCTTTGCAAGCATTGATGAATTTGTTAACAAAATGGCGATCGATGTTTTTAGAAATCCTAAAATAGGACCACAGTAGGTTTCAGGAAGAGGAACGTTGTCTCCTTCCAACTTTAAATCTGAATAAGAGGCCTAAAACAGCTGAAGAGGGGTGGCGGGAACCGGCACCAGGAACATGGCAATTATCCTGATTACTGATGCTTCGAGGCTTCGCTGACCCCAAAATCCTTCCCTGTATCTGTCTCCGTCTTTCTGTCTTATGCTGGGATCTGTCACACAGCACAGGGCCCCTCAGCCAGGCGGGGAGCAACCATGTATAATCCAACAGAAAACAAATCCCTTCGATCAAACACATCCCCGCCTTTAAAGCACCGGCGCCACAGCGGAGCGCTGAGGCCCTCCGAGACAAGGTGGAGGCTGTGGTTCGGCATCCCTCAGACCCCCCACCCCCCATCCCCACTCACAAACCCTGCTGTCCTTCCCTTCAACGCCAGCCAGTCAGTCCTAACCTTCAGTTTGTTTAAGCACCGCTGAACCCTGTTGGCCCCTAACAGGGGGAGGGTGGGCTTAGATAATGACAAGCCATATGCCACTCTGCCTCCGAGGCTGAGTGAGTCCTGCATGGATCAGCTCAGGCACAAATCTATTTGAAATTTAATTCTATTATCCTAATATGGGCCAAGCATCCATTGTCCAAATCGTGAATTGTGGGACAGACCAAAGTTGCAGAGCCAAGATGCATCCCATCAATATGAGCTCATTAATGTGTGCAAAGGGCCGGGGGTGGGGGGTGGGGGTGGGGGGACAGACAGTTTGGAGCCTGCACAGGAGAAAAAGTGGTGGCAAAGCAAAGATGATGAAAGAAGCTTAAGTAAACAGATAGTTAATATAATAAAATGTGATGAACACAAATAATTTTGACATGATTAAAAAAAATAAATCTGTCGTTGTTTGTCTATTTTATTTAGTTCAGCTTGACTCACAATAATCAGATTCCCCTCAATACCCAATAGGAACCCCCTTGTTGTTTGAAAAGGGCTTGATTTCATCCCTTTGAGTGAATGAATACGCTCCACTGGCAGTGTCCAGCAGCCAGAGTCACCCAATATTCCCATTAGCAGAGAGGTCTGGTGCCTCAGACTTCCACTGGTGGGAAAGGGCAGACACCAGAAACCCCACTGCCTCAAGTGTCTCCTCTTCACTTCAACATCATGTGACAGGGTTTAATGCTTGGATGCAAAAGCCAAACTGAGGGGATTTAGGGATGGGATGTATCTGTAAATCTGTCAAAATATTTCCACAAGTCAGAAAATATGCTGGAATCACACTCTGGCTGGGGTATTAAGCTGTTGAAACAACATGAAAATTTTTGCCTGGAATGTTAAGGAGGCTTACTGTGCAAATTTAAGCCAAGGGGCTTGGTATTCTTTCAACTGAAATCTTTGTCAGCCTTCAAATAGAGAAGCATAGACAAACACCATTAGCTAGAAATGTAAGGCTTACAGTTAAAATTGAGCAAAGGTTATCTTCGGGAAGAAACTGATCTCTTTATAGAGTGCAAATGATCAAATAAATTGTATTTTTTGCTTCTCACTTCAGCCGTAATATTCATGAGTAAATTCTCCACAATGGTGTCTGTCCTTCATCTCTGGATGGATAAAGTGTGAAGGCTGGAAAAGATGATGAATTAAATATGCTAGGTTTTCTCGGTGGCAGAGGTTTTATACTGTAAAGGATCTACACCGCACATCACACCCCACTTCGGATCTCACAGAGCCGCAGAAACAAGGGCCCGATTTCACACCGACTTCTAAAGGACAGGCTTTCAAAAATAATGACAGACTTCAAAGCCAAGATGTGGCTTCCAAATATATTCTTAAAGAAATTTATTTTACACCTCAAAACAAAAAAGGGTAGGGATTAGGGATGTGGTACATTGGGAATGTATTGACAACTGTAGTTTACATTTTTTTGGTGTAAGCTCAGAGAAAAATGTTAATACAGTCATAATAATTGCACTTCATAAATCTAGACTGATGCCAGAATTTCACCACAACAAACCTCCGTCTTTCTCTCTCTTCCTCTCCAGTTACTAAATTCAATTTGCCATTGAAATCTAATGGACAAAAGAAATGCTAATTTAAGACCAGAGGACTGCTGCACTGATCCGATTTTTCTCTTTCACTTGAGTCCCACAAGGCAATAAAACATTGCAGTAATTTAAGTGCAGTACATTCAAGGGAATCTCACAGTCATAATAAATATTTCACTGCGCTGAGTGGTCAAGTTAAGACCCAGGCTAAATGTGTCCCAACCAGATGCTCAAATGGACAAGGAAAAGCGATGAGCCTCATCTCATTTCATCTGATGCCAGAGGACAGGGGATGATTGTTTTCATTTTATTCTCATACAGTATGTAGGATTAGGGGTGAGAAGCACCCTCAAAACAGGACTTCCATTAGTTCCCACCTACTTCTATCCTCATGATACCATCTGACAGAAACAGGGGACGCAGCGCTGCGACTGCAGGAGTCATGTGAGAACTTCATCTCTACTAATAGCTTCAGAGGATATCTAAAGCCTGCGGTCAAAGGGAGCAAAATCTCTCCAGTAACATTTTCTTTGACATATACATGATGTTTATTAGACTGGTGAATCAGGTTTTCAGTCTTGGTAGTAGAAATCTTAAAATGACAAAATTGAAAATTAAAAAAAAAAAAAAAAAGTCTGAGGATTTTGAAAATCACCAACTAAAAAGCACACACGCGCATGCACTCAGCCACATACACGCACTAACAAAAAAATGTCAGGTTCCGTACATAACCTCCCGATCACATTCTTCATTGTAACATTTCTTTTCCTTGTATCTTTTTTTTTTTGTATCTTTTTTGCAACATTTTCTTTTTAAATAAGTATTTCAAGATTTGTTGTAGATTCCAGTGTTGGTTAGGAAAAAAAGAGCTCTCCAACCTGGTTCTTACAGAACCAAAGCAGCGATTATGCCGTACACCAGGACATAAGAAACTGCACATCAGCTCCATGAGGAATTATTAAAACATAAAAACAAAAGTAGGAAAAAAAAAAAAGCATTTGAGACACATTTCCCCATAGCAGCCAATGCATATAATATACCTACAAATATATAAAACAACACAAAATAGGTTCAAGTTTTTCAAGTTTCTTAAATATATCATATCCAAACTACCCAATTCCAAACTTCAAAGTTAACAAGATTCAAGCAGTGCAATTTGTGTATCAATTATAACAGCAATAATAACTAATTTTGAACTATCCTTTTAACTCGGCTTCATGATTCTTGTACATTCCCATCAGAGTACTGGCTGTAATCACACACCCTTATGTATTTGTAGAATTGCGTATGCTTGTCTATGTCTATGCGTATGTTTGTACCGTTACAGAGTTTTGGATTTTTGTGAGCAGCCCTAAACTTTGGCTCTTTTAAGACCATTTCAGTGACAACCTACACAGTAGCTTCATCCTTAGTATTTGGAAAGGGGCTAGAATGGCATATGCACTTACTGTCAACCTATGATTCTGATCAAAAATGTTCAGGCAAGAAAAATGACAAAAGAAAACAAAAGAAAACAAAAAAAAAACCAGAAGAAAAACTAAATCAATCCAAAATTCCTATTGGCAAACCACACAGTGGAACATCTGGAGAATCTTGAAATCCCTTTTCACTCCCGCTGGCAATCACCACCACCTTTCATATTTGGGATTCCCACAGTCTGCCTTGAAGCCTCTCAGATCACAGCGCAACAACTGCTATTTTCGCTTGGCTCCCTGCACAAGTTAAAGCAGTGCCACTCTCAACAATCTGTACCTGGAAAAAAAAAAAAAATCTTTTCTTTAACTCTGATTTTCTTCACAAATTCACAACTCTTGACTCTCTTCCTCCTGCTCTCCCCACTCTATCTGTAAACAGGGAGGCGAATGTGTGCATGCTGGTGGTCCAACAGACGCGGCACAGACACAGTCTCGTAGCCTTTGCCAAGCATCTGCTCCTTGATGCAGGGTGGGTGGATATCGTTGATCAGGTACTCCAGAGACTGCAAGCTGCTGCTCAGCACCGATGTGTTGCACATGCTCTTGCTGGGCAGGCTGCAGCACAAACCTCCTCCGCTGTCAATAGCAGGGTGGTTAAGGTGATGATGATGATGGTGGTAGAGGTGATGATGATGGGGGTAGCCCATCTCTCTGTGCCCTGTCGCTGGCCCGCCTGTGGAGGTACCCAAAAGCTCCTGGGGGTTGTAGCAGTCACTGTCAGGTGTCACCAGCACGCTGTTCCACGGCGGGGCAAAGTACTGCCCAACTGAGAAGTTTCCGTGCATACCTACGCAGTTCAACGGGGAAGAGCTGACTTTGTCCAGTCCTCCTCCTCCACTGGCACTCACTGTCAGGTGGTATGGTCTGGAAGACGAGGAGGACACTTGTGCCGCTATAATCCCATTCCCTGGAACACAAGTCTCTGGCGACTTGCTGATGGCGCCTCCTCCTCCGCTACCTCCGCTGTACATGCGTAGCACAGCATGTTGTTGCTGCTGCTGTTGCTGTTGTTGTTGTTGATGCTTTTGCCAAAGGATATAGTCCATACCATCTGCGTACACGCCGGTCTTCATCGCATCTGCATTTTGAGCAGGCAGCCCGGGCCCTGTGTATACCATATTAGCTTGAGGACCCATTCCTACGATGTAACCTCCACCTGAAGAGCTAGAAGACAGCCCCATCACAGCTGTACCCTGCTTGGAGGGGCTGGAATTTGACGGTGCAGCGGATGCCCCTTGGCACACCTGTTGCAGCGCCTGGGCCTGGCAATGCTGGTTGATCTGGTAGATGATGCTCTGGATGGAGGGGAGGTTGGACTGTGCGGGCAGGGCCAGGCCACGACCCCCCGTTACAGGAATCACCGAGCCAGCTACAGTGACATTTGGGGGAACTGACAGTCCGGGGCCTTCTGGAGGCTTCGAGGGCCCAGTGTGGTATACCAATTGGCCGTGGCCACTGGCTAAAGTGCTACTGCTAGGGGGCGGGTATGGGGCGACCGCTATGTGCGCTGGAGAGAGCTTAGTCCGTCTGCCTTCAGAGTTCTTGAGAACACCTTTCGAAGAGACAAAATTTGATGATGACGACAATGAGGATGAGGAGGATGATGACGACGATGTCGACAACGATGAAGAGGCCTTGACGATGGCGAGCAGGCCGTGGTAGCCCCCCGTGTGGAAATGCGGGTAGGGGCTATAGCGTTGACCCGTGGTGTCGTAACCATTCACAGTCCGATTAAGGTGCTTGTGCTGGGGAACCCTGATGTTGGTGGGGAAGATCTTGATGGACAGGGGGCTGTTGGCCGTCTTCTGAGCGTAGGCATCAAGTTCCGCCGCCGTGGGGTAGCGTGGGGAATGTGTGGGCACCACCAAATCACCTACAATACAAACACAAAGGGAAATATGAGTGAAATTAATGTTAGACGAAAAGAAAAAACAAAAACCAAAGTGGCGTGTACAGAAGAATAAAACGGCAGAGCCGGAGTTTAATTACTAGAGATATCAAAGGAGGCGACAGCGGCGACAGCCACAAAGTCAGATCAATCAATCAAATGCAATAACCACCACTCTGCTGCGGCGGTTAAACCTGTCAGCATCGCAGTGACTTCATCTAAAGCAGCTAAATGTTGTCACGGCTTTACAAGAGCTGATAAAGAAAACCAAGTGCAAACAGCAGAAGCACAGGTGAAGAATCCATACGGGGTTGGAGGCCCATGCTGACTGTAAATCAGGGCTGACATACATTTGTGTTACATCACTCTCCTTCTCCATTTAAGATCCATCTCATTTTCACAGCCTTCCGTGGAAATTCATCCCTAGACAAATGGATCTTTTTAAAAACTCATTCTGTCACAGCCTGACACCTTAGGCGCTGTTAAATCGGTCCATTGTGAAATTAATTCGGACTCTCTTTAGCAGTGAATTAGGTTAGCCTTGGATACCGGGAAAAGAGGGACAAAGAGGAGGGGATAAAAGCTGCTTTAATTGCAGTGATTCATGTGAATTCCAGCAGTATGTGAAGTGGTTCTTATAATAATAATAAAAAGAAACAATTAAACATCCATGGGAAATTACTAAACTGGTAAAGCTTCACGAGCGCAGCTATTGGTCGGTGAACAAACAACCAAATATAAGGCACGCCATTGGTCTGTCCTTGTGAGGCTATGAAATTGTTAAATGATTCGTACCAAAGTGATCAGTTTTTGGAATTCAAATAATAATTGACAGAGCAGACAAAAGACACACACACACACAAAAAAATTTCATGTCAGCGATCTGTATTGTTGGTTGTATGAAACCAATCCAATCCCAAAATTCAATTCAGAAGTGAGTGTGGCAACTGAGACTAGCAATGACCCTCGCTCAATGAGCCAATGCATGGCCATTGTGAATTGAGGTGGCAAACAGGAAAATGACAAT
Organism: Antennarius striatus; assembly: GCF_040054535.1. NCBI lineage: Eukaryota > Metazoa > Chordata > Actinopteri > Lophiiformes > Antennariidae > Antennarius > Antennarius striatus. The sequence continues at coordinate 22,499,407 of NC_090778.1, forward strand.
TTCTAAAAACCCCGACCATGTGTCATTGTTTGGGGGCTGGGCATGGAGGCGCGGGCCTACGGTGAGATTGGATTTAAACGACATTATTCAGCCAATTTCATGGCTACTTAGCTCAGTGTAACAAAAAAAAGGTGGGGGGGTTGGGAAAAAAACTCAATTTACAAGCAATATATCAGCTGCCACAAATGACTTGCAACCCCTTTAAAAATGACATTTATATGCAAAAGCTAACAAAACGTAGAAAAATTAACTGCTATAACTGTGCCGTCAGCAAATGCCTTGACAACATAAGGAGTCTACAGGACGCAGGCTGTGAGTAGGACTCACTCCATTTCCTTTGCAAATGCAAAATCATTTTAAAAAGAACTCCACAGCCAAGTAGTCACAATTTTCATTTCTTTGCTCCCATTACAGATGGCATGGGGAGTTCATTTCAACATCCCTATGGGTCTCCAACTGTGAAAAAGATTAAATCTACAAGATCCATATCATAAGAGAAACAGATTAAGAATTTAAAAGGAAATAACTGTGGATAACTCAACTCAAATTTAGCGCACCTTTTAAATTGGAGTTTAATTTGTTGAAAAAAAGCCCATCTTTAATGAATTTGTTTCGATAAAAGTTTGGGAACCTGGCGGGATCCTAATGGGCTACCCTGCCATCCCATCTCAGATCTAACCAACCTTACTGAGGAAAGCCTCTGCTTCCCCTGTGACAGCAGACATTTGCTTTGATGTTCTGACTTGCAGTGGAAAACTGACAGAAGACTTATTTCATTTGCTCAGAAGAGAAAAACATGCTCATTTCAAAGCACATTGCTCATCCACATGCAAATGGAATGGCAGCCTTTTTTTTTTCTGATCTTCTTTGCATGAGGGCAAAAAAAAAAAAAAAAACCCCAAAAAAAACCTCGTCTTTGATCATCATATGGTCTAAATCAAGAAAGATACTTGGCTTTCAGGCATATCAAGGGCCTGTGCCCTGCTGCCCCAATACAAGCCCCCCAGCTGCAATATGCCCATCATCCCCACCTAATTACTGTCACATGAGGGGGAGGGGAGGAAGAAAAAAAAAGAAAACAGCCAGGAAATTCATTAAAGGTAGCTAATTCTATTCCTTCTCACTGGCTGGGTCCATATTTTCCATGTCCACGCCTGCATCGCTTTCTGAAAAAGAGGCGACAGTTCTCTCGCTCCGTCTTTTCCCGGCTTGGCCCTTGTTTGTCAATAGACAGAGCCTTTGGCACACTAACCTGGCATCAAAGGGTTTCACACTTCACAGGCCACAGGGATTAGAGGCCTTTCAGGCCTATAAAACCCATCTCAGCTCCACAAAGGCTTCCGGTTATTAGAACCCACAGGCATAAAGGAAGAAGAGGAGGGAGGAAGGAGGCAAATGAGCATCTGGATGCTTCTGATTCCAGCTTCCTCCTTTTAACAAACAAAAAAAAAAACATTCCATGGCGAAATTTTTTTACAGTAAAGTTGATTACAGTAAGTATGGCCACAAAGGGGGGGGAGAACGGTTTCTTTCTCATTCTCACGCTGTTTCACACACACTGTGTGTGTGTGGGTTTTTTTCATGTGAAGGGGGCTCCACATCTCTCCCCTCCAGAGGAGTAAGTCTATAAGTGAGGACATGGAGGTTAAAGGAGAGAGTCTGGTTTGGCGTTGGCGCTCTGTGACTTATTGGTTTTTTTGGGGCTGCAGTGGATCATAGCAGCAGCAGCATACAGATGGTGCCGGCTGATAAACACCCTCTGCCAACACTGGCTCCTTTGTGCAAGTCCTCACCTCCTCATAAAGGAGGTCTTCCTGCACCTGTGTGCGAGTCTCCAGCGTGGCTGTGCATGCAAAAAAACAGCACCCGAATACAGGAAATAAGAGAGACGTACATATATATGAAGATGCAAATGTTGCATCTGCAGTGGTGTGTCTCATTTGCCATCAGTGGAGCATGTTGTTATCCTCTGCTCAGCACTCTCTCATGAAATGTAGGGCAGGGACAACAACAGGTGCCTGTGCGGGCGACAGCCTGCAATGCCTCCTAGGCTAAATGCTTCACACTCGCTTCATTTCAACATGCGACAGCCTTGTAAGGATTAATTATTTCCCCTGGGGATGGAAGAATATGCTTTTCCCCTTTCCTGAGAGCTACATGCAAAACGCATAAGCAGATGAAACAGCTAGTAGTCAATGAAAAGGAGAAAAAAAAATTGAAAATCTGGAATAGCATTGCTTTTTTTTTTTAATATATAATCAGAAATAAACTTTATGCAAACAAACCGAGCGTATGATTGAACTGCAGCGGAGAGGAGATAAAAGCTCAAGAAAAACACATGCATTACTTTGGGAGAGATCACGCGCACTGGGAGCGGAGATGGCAGGGAGGCAATTAATGGGCTGACCTTCATCCTTAATCACCCAGTGCCTGGCACACAATGCCCATGTGTCAGAGCAGCACATCTCTAAATGCCACCCCTCATTAGCACAATGCACACAGTGAAGGGAGGCTATCTCTGCAGCGTTGCACTCTCCAGCGGTCAGACAGAGATAGAAAGACTCGGAGAGGATAACATGGCAGCGCCGAGTCGGACTGAGCGGCGCTAGGGCAATGATATGATCAAAAAAAATAAAATAAAAAAAATCTCATTTCGTTCGGAGAAATGGGCTTTTTTTTTCTCTCCATTTTTGATTGGCATATGAAACTCCCCGGGCGTAAAGTCCTAGGTGTGCCCCGTGCTGTCACCGTGATTGCTTATGTGCTCCTGCGTACAGACGGACGTGTGTGTGTGTGTGTGTGTGTGTGTGTGTGTGTGTGTGTGTGTGTGTGTGTGTGTGTGTGTGTGTGTGTGTGTGTGTGTGTGCGTTTTTGGTGAAAGGGGGTACCCAATTCTGAATACTCAATTAACACTCCTTTAATTAGCCAGCATCGCATTTTGAATTCTGATGAACTCATTTTCCTGGTGCGAGGGTGGAAGAGATGGTGGCTGTGGTGAAGGAGGGGGTGGGGGGGTGGGGGTGCTGGTAAAGATGAGGTCCACTGGGTACAAAACAGCAATAAAGAGAGAACTGGTTAGATTAGACTGTAAAAAAAAAAAAAAAAAATCCATTAAATTCTGCGCACTGCTTCCAAGTGAGAGGTCAAATTGTGTTGATCACATGAAGCAAAGGCGGTGAGACAGTAGGAGTATCAGGTTTGGGGAGTTAGGTGAGGAGGTATGTTGGGGGGGGGGGGTGGAGAAAAAAGGAGAGGAGATAGGGAGTCAGGGGCTGGGTGAGAGCAGGGTACCAAATCCAGAGCAGCATGGGAATGTTTCGCATTTTAATTAGAGGTTTAAATGAATAAGCAGAGGAAAAAAGAAAAAAACTGCGAGAGAACTGCCTGAAATGCCCTTGCTCCCATTTATTAGTGTTCCAAGTGCTTGAAAAATTATGAGTTGGTTGCAGAAGTTTCTTCTTATTAGTGGGGGGGGGAGGGGATGCTTTAACACATCAAAAAAAAAGCCCTCACTCCTACAACCCTGTTACAACACGCTCCATCCGTGTGCAGCGGTGACGGTGGGGAGGGGGTGCGTTTTTAAAATTGAAAGAAGAACTGCAATTAAGCATTCACAGAAAAATCAATGCATAATACAAAATAGCTTTGGCCATAAACAACAATAGTTCTGTTACGACTATGGATAAGGCTAACAGCTGGAGCGGGGACAAGTTGGAAGGACAAGTTGCCCTTAAAATGAAGTTATTCAAATTAATAATTCATGGCTAAAACATTCAGAATCCTTCCCCTTGTAAAAAAAAAAAGAAGAAAAAAAAAAGTTTGACCCGTCAATCGTTCTGCCGCCTAGACAGGGCAGATTGAGCAGCATTGTCCCATTAAGGAACCCTTGACCCGGGGGCTATTGTTGAGCTCTTAGCAGATAGGATCAGCGTCTATGACATCCTCTCCCCACCGCTGTGAGCCCGCCGCACAAGGACAGGCAGGCATGGGGAAGCCAGAGGCAGCTTCGCGTCCTGAACAATACCTGCCTTGTGCTAATGGAGGTGTCATCTGGCACAGGCCTGATTAGTCAGCGATTACAGCCAGGCCTCAATTGCCGTGACAACTGCTGCAAACACAATGGGCCCTGATAGAGCCAGCTGTTTAGTCCTCTGCAATTAACCCTGCATCCCACTCGTCTCCGGCAGTGCGCTGCCTCTAATTGACTATCGGGCACACAAAGCAGGGGCTGTCGGCCAGACCCCCTGGACACAGCCCCCCCCCCTCCTCTGCAGAGGTAGAGATGATAATAATAGTGGCGTCCTGTGGACTTGGCCGCCAGTCAATCAAAGCTTCAGTACCCTACAGGAGCTTCCTGAGGAGCGCGGGAGCAGAGGAAGCACATGTATGAGCCGGTGATCAACAGGGTAGAGCAGCATAGCAGGGGGGTCGGGGATTGGGATGGGGGGGGGGGGTGGCAGACATGTTGAATATGCCCTCAGCCAAAGTACTAATCAATTCAACTGCACGTTAGGGCAAAGGGAACCCTGCTGGTTGCTTGATATCAGGCCTTTTTTTTTTTTTTTTTTAGGAACGTGCATCTCCCTCCCTGTCAAGGTTGATTTTCTGAGCAATAATGCAGAGAGAGAGAGAAGAAAAAAAATCAAGGCAATTATTTGTCAGGCCTTTGCTATCTATAATTGCGAAGATAAAAATCAAGCTTCAAAGATTTCTCACAGGATAGAGGTGCGTGAATTCACCACTGCTTGTGCCGTTGTAATTATCAGGCTATCCAGGAAATCTTTTTCATAACTTTCCTGAACATTCTGAGCAGTTTTCAACATACTGGAGGTGTGAACCAAAAAAAAGAAAAAAAAAGAAGTTAATACAGTTATTTTCCTTAACATTGCGAACGCATTGTCTTTCTTTTCACTTCTGAGTAAATTATTGTCCCATTTAAATGTAAATAACTTCAAATATTGATGGTGTTGATATCTAAGGGGGTGGTGGAGATCCAGACTAACACGGATCCGTTTATTCATAGTATTCATGTATAAGCAAATGCATGTGCTATACAGTTTGTAATCTACTTTTTTTTATAAATCAAAATGTATTTTTGTAAAGCAAACTATTATTATTTTTCACATCCAGGTGTTCCGTTTGAATCAACTGTCACAAGTAACAAGAAACTGACTGAATTACATAAATCAGAATTAAAATCAGCAGTCGGACAACATTTTTAAACAGGAGCCTCAATAACACGCTGGGCTTTTAAACTTGGTTAAATGTTTCACCAGGACCAAAGAGGGTGGTTAGAATAAAGGTAGAATTTTTAAAGCATCTGCCCATGATCCTTCACAGGCACGCCGACATTGCACAACGCGGAAAATAAACTTAAAACATAAAAGGAAAGTTTTATGACAACACTTCCAAACCTAATCTTAATTTTATTCAACCAAATCACATCAAAGATTTCCCACACAAACAGATGGAAGAAATAACAAACTGGGAGCCATATGTGGACTTCCTCCTCAAACAGATTGCAGCATGAGGTCATTTAGTTAGCCTGCAGTGAGGCAGCACACGCGTGTGGTTAATACACCGAACCGAAAAGGAGAGACGTCCAGGTAAAGACGCCACTATGGAGGAGAGGAAGAACAACAAGGTCCCTTCTCAATTTCTCCACAATATGCTTTTCCAATAATATTATTTTATAGTTATACACATGTGTATAACTAACTGTGCCGGACTCAAACAGCTAATTAGGATCCTATCATAAATAAATGTATATATTTTAGCACCGGGACACCATCGTGTTTACACTTTCTTGTTAGAATTTATCTGTGAAGCCAGATGTTACTGAATCAGCCATGAAAATTAATTAGATGCTTTGATGTGGCGACCGCATGCTCCTTCAGACAGGCCTGGTTTTTATGGGCTGTAGAGGAAATTACTAAGAACCGATTGATCCTGAAGGACTCCTCTTTACACATGACCTGGCAGACACACACACCTACACACACACCCACACACACACACACAAACAGTCTCCAGTTGAACCTGTCGTGTTTTTTTGTGTGTGTTTTTTCAGCAGCTCCAACATTGATGAGCATTAATCATCAAATCCAAACAGATTTAATTAAGAAGCCTGCATGTTCTCTGTTTTTGTTCCAAATATCAGGAGAATAAATGCGAGACGCAATTCAAACGAAACGACATCTGAACCCATCGACCCCTAAGGCACTAAAATTTCATTACACTGACTTATCTTTTTTTGCTGCTTTCCTATTGCGGCGTCTTTTTTACCTGCTCTCTGTACTTTCTCTGTCTCTTCTTTTCCTTCATCTGTCTCTTCATTCCCCCTCCACCCCTCTGTCTCTTCCATCTCCCTCTCTCAGTAAGTGAGTTTCATTTGGGGTGCTTGGCGGCCGAAATCACCCCAGGGCGAACACTTTATTATCTGTAGTCAAAGCGTCACCGCAAATACCATTCTACACACACAAGTGTCACTTTCCATTTGTCTGCGCTGTGGCTGCATTAGCAGAGACTAGCCGGCCCAGAGCCTCGTCTCAAACACGGCCGGCAGAAGAAAACTAACAGCGTGGGAAAGCACTCATCCTGCATTCCTGCCCCCATTAACACCACCGGCAGCACCACAGCAGACCCACCGCCTCTTTTTTTACGGATTTAAAAAGATTGTTATTGCTGCAAACCTTTGTGAATATAGAGATAAACACATTTAGGACTGACCTGACACATTACCCGATTTTTAAATAAAGGAATCATAGCATGCACAAGAGAGGATGAAAACAAATTATTCTAATTCAAGTGAGAGCATAGCAGCGTTCTTTACTTATAATCTATTGTGGTTGTCCTGCAAAAAAAACCAAAAAACCCCATACCGGCGGGTAGTCCGTGTTCACTTTGAGTAACAATGGAATGCAGGTCAGCATCACCCGTGTCAGGGTGAGACACCAGCACACCAAACAAACACAAAAACTGGGGCAACATGTTTTAACTCACACCACACGCTGCCCTGCATAAATAAGGCAAACAAATAAAAGGAACAGGACCCATGTTTGTTCCCATGAAAGCCCCCCCCCCCCTCACTCCCCACCCCACCCCCCCAAAAAAAGAAAACAAGACATTTCAAATAGAAACCCTGACCATTTCACCCTAACCTGTTATCAGGCTCAGGTTTTGACTTCTGCAAAAAAACATTTTTACTGAACTGTATGGGATGGATAGTGGATCATAAATGTAAAACAATAAAAAACAAAAACAAAGAGGAAATAAGTGCATTCATGACAAAACTGCACTCTGTTTAATAATCCAAGTCTGGCCAAAGGGCTTAGTGGAGTGCGTGGTTGTGCATAGATGGGGGAACTAGGCCTCGGTCTGTGGCTGACTGTGATGAGCCAGCCCTCTGGCCTGCCTGGGCCACCCTCATTGTGCATACAGCATGGTCTAGAAAGCAAAGCTTTATCAGCAAATACCCAGAGCCGGCACAAGTAGAGGGCCAGTTATGCGTTGCGACTGGCACACCAGCCAATATTGTCATGTGCGATTAGGCCTGTGCTCATGAGCCTGTGAACTCATTCCTGTGGTATCAAAGTGGACCCCACCCCCCTGCTCTCCTCCAGTTAGAACCCCGCTGCCTCTCTGCTGCCCTCTCCTCCTCTTGTAGGTTTTCCTTTTTCTTTTTTCTTTTTTGTATTTTACAGGCAGACTTGCCACTTCACAATGTACCCTCACTGAACCCAGTGGAAAAGCTGTGCTCCAGTGCAAACAGATAGAGTTAAACTACAACAACGGGCCGGCTCGCTTGGATTTCCAAAACAAATATCCACAGCTTAATTAACTCATTCCAGAAGGGTCATCCGCAAGTTAGAGCCAGCCAGTGCACGGAGAAGCAGCTGGTGCCAGTTGTTTTGTCTCAGCGGACCTCTCCAGATGACACGGCCGATAGAGATGAACAAAGGGAGACTTGCGGCGGAATGAAAGACAAACTTTGAGGCCGGTTATGGGGAAATGTGGAGGAGAAACGGAGATTGAACAACTCCATGACGAGGTAGAGAAGAGCAGCACGCAGAGCCAAGACAGAAATACAAGTGACCTGAAAGATTTGTTGTGCTCTCCCTGTACTCTCTTTAAGAGAATATACAACACGGTGACACTGTTTTCTCAAAGGGCTACATGTACAGCCAGGAGCGAGTAGCCTTCACAGTCTTGCACAAACTCAAACAGACATGGTAAAAAACACTCACACAGGTTCCAAGTAAAAGTCCCCAGAGGTAAAGATTGTAAAGTGTACGCAGAGATAAGAAAAGGAACTGGTGGAAAGAGCAAGAGAGGAAGAAGAAAGGGAGAGAGTGGGGGAGAGAGAGAGCGAGAGATGTGGGGAGGCTGGAGGCATCTGGGCCGGCCTGTCAGACTGGAGGAAGCGCTGGTGTGCAAGCCTGCAGGTAAATGGAAGAAGAAAGGTGCCTGCAGGCTGCCTGAGGCAAGCCTGGGCCCTTCTGTTCTATCATTTAGGAGACAAGTCCTCCACTGATTCTCAATTAATATTTAACACTGCATAGACAACAAGGCACTCAGCTGCAGTACACATGCTGAGGAGAGGAGAGGAGAGGAGAGGAGAGGAGAGGAGAGGAGAGGAGAGGAAAGGAAAGGAAAGGAAAGGAAAGGAAAGGAAAGGAAAGGAAAGGAGAGGAGAGGAGAGGAGAGGAGAGGAGAGGAGAGGAGAGGAGAGGAGAGGAAAGGAGAGGAAAGGAGAGGAGAGGAGAAACAGGTCAGTACTGAACAGAAACAAAACAATATGTTTTATTATAAGAAAAGCTCACAGCTAACACTTAACATGTCTGAATGAATATGCCTTTATATAATGTGAATAAAAAGTTGAATGAGAATGAAATGCTTTTGTTTTCAGTTTGAATTGAATTAAATTTAGCCGGTAGGTCACTGTAATTTTCATTGCCTGGCAACAACAAATAGTTAAAACAAATTACTCCAACAAATGCACTTACGGAGTTTGTGGATTTCACACCAGGGTTAAGGTCCCTGAAAAGCAGTTGTTGGAAATCACATCCTGACCCTAAATTAACAGTGAACAAATGTGATTCATAATTGAATAACAATTACCGATGGAACGGATACATTTGAAGATGACGTTGATGAGAATGACCCTGGTGAGTAAACCACAGAAATTGGAGTAAAATGTCCCACAGGAGTGATGATTTCAACGTTGTGCTGTGGTCAGTTTGCACTCAAAAGGCTTTCTCCAGCAAACACTCTGCGCTTTGAGAGTAGAGAGAAACCACATTCATTCCTGACTGCTTCGGTTCAAATCATGATGCTGTCTCCTTTTACTTTGTTAACACAGCATGAGGAATTTATTCAGAGAAAAGGTGCTGTTAAAAGGAGAGAAAGTTATACTAGAGGTGCATTTTATCACACACTGTGCAGCACAGAGAATTTAAATGGAAAGGTTGTCAATTTACTTTTCACACTGCTCGCAATTGATGATGTATATTTCATTACTACTTAGTACTCGTTTAATTTTATTTAATGGACCTTTGGTAGTTTTGTTTTATAATTTCTCAGGTGCGACTTTTCTAAATTTCCTGTATGTTCCATTGTCATTCAGCTCCACATTACACTGATCAAAATGTGCCTTCTGTGAATTTCTATTATGGGTGAGAGTGGAGAACAAGGAGTAGGACAATGTCCTAAATTGAAACAGGCAAGAGTAGACATCAGTATTTAATAAAGTTTAAAAAAAAAAGGTGTGATGACATGGCATATCAGTTTATTCTTAAGATTAGGACTATTTTCTTCTTTTTAATGTAAAACACCATTTTGAATCTTTATTCAGCAGATAAGACCTTTTGATTTATGATTTTAATTGTGACTTTGGATTAAAAAAAACCCTGTTACTCTTGTTTGAAAGGGGAATGAAACCTTTCCTTTTACCTGCACACATTATAATTCCAAATGTTGAACAAAAACCACATCTTTATTTTTATTTTTGCAATGAAGAGACCGCTCAGCTCTAAAGAGAAAATCTACCTGAGTGTCGTGGTTAGTCTGCGGTGGGCTCAGCTAAGAGATGGTACATGCTGGCTGTCATTTCCTGTGGGACAGCAAGAGACTGTGGACCCTCTGTGTCCCCGTAACCCCCCTCCATACACTCCTATCTCTCCAGCAAAGACAGCAGGTCTCAATGCCTCGCACCTGGGCTGCCCAAATGCCAACTGAGGTTTTTGGAACCAGGAACATGTTTTTCAACCCAAACTAAAGCAGAGCCCCTCTTCCTCAGGCTCACCTCCCACGGCATCAAGATTGACTTGCCCCCCCGTGTTCACAGCAGAAGGTATAGGGCAGAGGGAAAGCATAGCTCTGTGGGTGGCCACCAGCCGGAAATGATCCTGTGCTTGCCAGCGCTGAGACAACAGCATGAAGGAGGAGAACCCGCAGCATCCATGAGGTAAGACCAATGCAGCAACAGTCACATGGCTAACCCCTTGAAACCCGATTAATCTTCTGGATTTTGCAATGCAGCGATGTGATGCGAGAATGAACGACACGTTTCACATGGCTACGCAAAGCCAGAAATCAACAAAAAAATGAGATTAAATGAGTATGCATTCATGAGGAAGGAGACTGCGGATAACTGTCAATATACTTTGACTATGAAAAACACCTCACGACCTCTGCTCCCCTGCTGCAAATTGTGGAATAATGATAGTCTCTGTGGACACTCCGTGGAATTCCAAATGGGAGTTAGATCCAAGTTAGTTCAATCAGTGGGAAAAGGTCAAGCTCATGCAGATTCTCTGTCCCGTGTGTCACCACAGCCCATCCCCCCCCCCCTTTATGCCCCCCTCCCCTGAAGGTACATGCAATCAGGGAAAAGGTTATTACCGCTGATGCTTGTGACCACTTTTAAAATTCAAATGAAAACATTTCCCTGTCCCCCCCACCCACCCATCTCTCATAACAACCGTTGGAGCAACATGTTGCAATTTGATACGGCCATCTAATTCCCCTGTTATGTCTCACGCCGACAGACAACAACAGTGACTGGAGGTCATTACCTGAGCGGATTCCCACTGCCTGGGAGTGGGGCTTAGGAAGAGAAGCTGCTAAAAGCAAAGGAAACTAATGGTTCTGGCAGTTTTGCCTGCAGAGGCACAGGGCTATTAGGAAAACCACAATCCCCAGGTGAACCTCCATGTCGTGTCCTCAGGCTGTGTGTGACATGGCCAGGTTGTCTCTGTCATTCAAGCTGGAAGGGAGCTAAATCTGGCCTGACATAGCATGAACCTGGGATACCAGGCCTTCTGGGAATGTTTCATCTATACCTGGCTGATTGGCACCTCGGGCCTCCTGGGTGGTGTCACAGAGGGTTAAAGCTGCAGGTGTGCTCCCACGTGTGTGTGTGTGTGTGTGTGTGTGTGTGTGTGTGTGTGTGTGTGTGTGTGTGTGTGTGTGTGTGTGTGTGTGTGTGTGTGTGTGTGTGTGTGTGTTATCAGGTTACAGGGTTTGGACACAGTTCGGAAAACCAACGTTTAGCCTAAAGCAGCAGCCAATCACATGACAAATACATGAAAGAGGCTGAACCAATCACTGACCAGGATAAAGAACACAAATACACCCAGGAATAAATACAAGAAAATCCACTGGGATCTGTAAAAAAAGGGCCAGACGGAAATATTTCCATTAACCACTTGAGGGGTCGTTTCTCTACATGACATGTGGCAGAGTAATTGCCGTCTGGGACAGGAAGGAGTCAAGGTGCTGGTGGTGGTGGTGGTGGTGTTGGGGGGGGCTACTGTTCAGGAGAAGGGCTACGACACCCACACCTACTCCCTGGACCTTCCAACGCCAAGAGGGGGACAATAATCCAAAGAATAAAAGGGGGATGAGAGAAGTTGCTGCTGGCTCAAGCCGGCCCGGGTCAGTGGCACCCACCCACCCCTCCCCCAACCCCTCCACACACACACACACACACACTTTCAGGGTGTTTCTGAATGGATGCCCTCTCTCTGGGGCACAACCCCATGAGATGCCCTGCCTGGCTCCGCCGCTCCGTCTCTGCTTTTCATGTCTCCATCTAGGCCAGTGGTAGAGAGATGTGGAGGGGAGGACAAAGGAGGAGGGGGCAAGCTACAAATGTCACCCATAAGGGGGGGGATTTAATTAAAAATGACAGGGCAGGCGCTGGAGAGCGCAGCCACATATGCGCAGAATTTGGGTGCAGCGAAAGCAAGTGCTTATGATTTATAATTCAAGCAATGCTCTGCACTCTTTTTAATTCTACAGCCAAAGAAAAAATATCAAAGGCCGTCGCTGTGAGGCTAATCCAATATGATATTTTTAAGGGCAGGCGGTCAATGGCTTTTTGAAAAGCCAGCGTCTCTGTCTCCCTTTATGCTCCCCTCTCTCCCTTCTCCACATGTCTATCTTTCCCCACCTCCCTCTGCTGCTCCCTCCTTTCTCTTCCCTGCACTCCTCACTCTACAGTATCCCCACCACCACCACCACACACACACACACACACACACACACACAACACCCACCCCCGAGTCCAGACAGAGAGCGGGCTGTGATAATGGAAACATCCCGCTCTCCGCCTCCCTTTTCTCTCGCTAAGCTCCGTGCGCTTGGGGGAAATTGATTGTCTGGCGAGCCGATCTGAACGCTTCCAGCTGATGGTAGAGCCAGTTAAGTCCTTTTTTATTGAGGGTATGAGGGATTTTTAATGGGAGTCGCATCAATGAACTGTGCAGCCACTCAGCATCTGCATGCGGGGGCTTTTTCTAAAAACCCTCCGCGCCCTCTCATCCCAACTGCTCTGCCACCTCCAGTCCTCAAACAGTCACACACACACATACACACACACATATACACACACACACACTCAGCACAGCAGATGCAGATGACACACCTCACCTCCACCCCGCTGCCAGGAAATCCCCCCCCCCCTACACTCTCCCCCTTTTTGAGGGTGTATTCTGGTATTCAGCTTCCTGTCAAGGGTCCAGGTCACCTTAGTCGCCACCTCTTTCCACATTGGCACAAACTGGGCGACGAACGATCAATCACAGGGCGACCCGAGTGTGCCCACCCCCGGAGTCACTGTCACTCTGCCTTCCTGCGTCCCTTCTGGTCCTGGATGAACAATGCCTTATTGAGGCCAAGAGCTGCACAGTGCTGGAAATCCAACACTTGGTCGTCCCCCCCCCCCCCCCCCCCCCCACACACACACACACTCAGCTCCAAGGACAGCAAGAAGACTATTATGTCCAAACATCCTCATAATGAACCTCAAGTCAGTCGCTGTGCTAGTTTTTCAATCAAAGGATTTAACAGGTGGGGAAGGAGAATGAGAAGGTCGGTGCCAGGGGGGGCAGGGGGACGACCGGAGACTGTTTTTCCTTCTCTATTGATCGGAGTCCCAACTCCCACTAGCGGCTCCTCAATAAAGGACCCTAAGAGGAAGTGGGCTAATCCAACAAAATTGGAGGAGGGAATCGATTAAGATGACTGCTGAGGAGTCCTTCCATTTCTCTGGCTTCCTCTCTACCTTTACTTTCCCTAATTCCATTCTGCAGGTTCTTCTAATCCTTTTTACTTCTCTCCTCTCTGAAAACCTCATTAGTGAGCTCCATTGAACCCGGCTAAGCTGAAGAGCAGCCCATTCTGGTGGTCTCAGGTTCCCTCACAGACACCCATTGGGTTCCGTTTGGAACATCTGCTCAGACCAGCTTAAAGTAACTCCAGATGTGAGGGCAGAGATGTTTGCCCAGCTGTCATGTAAATTGTGACTCTTTTCACAGGAAGTGTGATGAAAAATTTCAGTTCAGTTCTTCACCTGGACCCAATCAAATTCCCTCAGCACACTGGTTCCAGGGCAGAATGTGCTATTCCCACTAGGCCTCTCTGAACGCTGAGGTAAAAGCTGGTAGTTAGAGCTCCAATTCTCTCCATCCACCAGTCCATTTAATTGGATTGAAGTAGCCTCATAGGCCTGTCATGTAAGTGGAGACAACTAAAGACTACAGCATTCGATAAGGAGGGAAGACCGTTCCTCCAGTCATCACAAAACACTCCAAAAAATAAAATAAAATTCAGCCTCCAGCCTGACTGCCGTCTCTCTCTCTGATCCCAGACTGGTTAGAACTGGTTCTGCCAGCTCTGTGATGGTTTTCAGCCCCGGCTAATCTCTGTCCCTTTGCACCGATTTGTGAGTGGACAGAGGGTGGTGCTGTGAGCGCAAACACAGCAGCTGTCATGCTTTACAGGCCGCCCTCTGCAGCCACGACCGGAGACTGTAAATGTTTACGGACCCTCGGGGTCACTCGGGGCCACCGAGGCACGCTGAACTCTGTCTGTTCAACCAACCCCGTTGCCACGACTGCACAATCAGCATGGCTAAACAGGCCCCCCTCACAATGAGTAGCCAAACAACACGGCAATCCAAGGTTTTAAGTGCAGAGCGAATGAAACTGTTTAGAATTCCTCAGAGTAGCAAGGGAGGGGGGAATGACGGGAACCGGAAAGTCTATTTTACTCCACTTATTCAAAGTCAGGCTTAACTACGATTTTCCATCACTCGCCTTGACCAATAGATTAAACACAAACAACAAACACAAGCCTCTCTCATTCCTCAGCTTGAGGCGAGCTGAACTTCCGACCTCCATCACTCCCTGTCTTTTTGTAAACTCACATTTCCGTCCGAGAGCTTGTGGGGGCTCTAAGGTCTTGCTGGCACACACCGGGTGCTGGGGTGGAGGGTTTTGCCTCCTCTGCAGACAGGCCAGCATGGCGAGGTGGGCACGGTACTACAGCCGGGGGAGTTCTGCGGCCAACCTGGAGTGGAAAGAAAAAGAAAGAGAGAGAGAGGAAACGTTAGGTTGAGTGGAGGAGGATGATTCCGGGTCAGAGCTCAGTGGAGACGTGGGGTAAGTCAGGAGGAGTTGGGTCGGGGGGCAGGATGGACTCAGTTTCTCACCCAGGATTCAATTGAGAACGCAGCTGCCTGCCTCTCGGGTGTGTGTGCTGAATGATAAACACACACCTGCGCTGGGGCGGCGGCAGTACGGTCGACACGGGTTCAGAGCAGAGTCTGGGCCAGTCACTCGGCAGCTTCAAACAGCACATCCACACAGCCATTCAACCGCATCTCCAGCCTATGAGACCATCCTCAAAACAAACACACACACACACACACACACACACACACTGAAAGTAGCAACACTCAGGCACATTCTTTCCACCCCAGTGTGTATGTGGTGATTGATGGCGTTATCTATGGACAGCAAAAAATGGTAATGCTGGAAAAACAGCAGTCTGTCTGCTACAACTTAACATGCAACAGCTCTGGGGGCCTGTCAGGAGGGGCCTGAGGGACCCAGCGGTGTCTGGATGTACGTGTAGGTGTGTGTTGAACCGTATGGTTGCATTTGTGTGTGTGTGTATGTGTGTGAGCAAGTGCGATGGTTTGGGAGGGGGAGACTGCCAACCGTACATCAGGGCTAGTGACGGCACTAATCAATCTCCCTCTAGGCTATAAATCTCAAGCTCTGCACTCCCTCTTTTCCCCCACAGCCGCCTTCATTCACCAACAAGGAGGCAGTTTCTGCTCGCTTCCTCTCAAAAAGCCCATCTCAGCCCCGGTGGAAGCACAGGACACGGTTATATATGAAGGAAAAACCGCAGCTCCATCTCTAACAACCTTAGCAATCGAGCAGCATGGAGGGTATCATTCATCAGCAACAAACCAGTGTCACACAGAACAATGATGACTGATTACAAAGCCTTCTATATGAATTAAAGCGCAAGATGAAAACGGCTAAAGCCAAACCACTAAGTGTTTTTTATGCGATATGGATTGAGATTCTCTCTCCTTACAGTTCATTTAGCTGATATTCTGCGGTTTGCTGGGAAATGTGGTCTTACTGTATGACTTTGCAGGAGAGCATCGCAGTCTTAATCTTAATTCTGAATGTGTTTTGAGTCTCTTGTCCAAAATACATCGATATGAAACACCGTCGTTTCCATCTGGCCTCGTCTGCTCTCATATTAAAACAAAGAACAGAAGCAAATATTTCATCCACACTGTCAGCGCCAGCGTCTACTGCCACGATGCGTGGCAGATTATTGAAAAATGATTTCTCATGAGCCTGTCACAGGCTTGTCCTCTGTTATTTATTTTCTCAGTGAATCACTAAATGAACATTTAGCCACCTGCCATCAGTCCATTACTGAGTTGTATAGATTATCATTTTAATATGAAAGAAAGCAATTACAATGATTGCAAGATAAATTAATGGCAGACCATAAAGCACCCGCTCCTGTTCTGGCTCATTTGGGGAAATAAAGCAAAATATAGATCACTCATGAAATGAATACGAATAATAAACCACCTATGAAGGCAGTAAATCAAAACTTTCACTTAACTGACCCCTTGAAATATTTGATCGAAGAGGAAAACTGTGATTTAAAAGTAAGACAAGTTAAAAAAAACAACAACACAATATTGTTGGGGTTTTTTTGGAAAGAATCAGATAACACACATTCATTCAAGAGCATTATTTTTGATTTCAGAAGATTTATTGCCACATGGAAAATTATGTGAACATTAAATTTTCTTAACTAGAAAAGTTGCTTCCAAGGACACCGCTAATGGAAAAACTCAATTTGTTCTGATTTGTACGGAACATACCTGCATAATGACATATTCCGAGCAAACTAGCATGAAAGTTGCTCCATTTAAATAAACATAAAACCGTAAACACAAGAAAACTGAAAACAACTTATGAGGACATGTGGATGGAACATCGCTTTCAGGATGTGTGTAGGGACAAGGCTAGAGCTGAATGCCACCTCATGTGGGGACAGGAAATAAACAGCAAATGTCTATAATCTAGGTATAAACATGCAGATTGGATATTTTAAACAAAAAACTGACATTTTCATTATTCCGTGCATTTGTTTAAGATTCAATCATCTCCCACACACAGACTGCGGCTTCACAAAACGCCTTAGAGCTGTACAGTATATATATATATATGACTGCCGCTGTTTTATCGCACTGTTTGTGTCAAAAAAAATTTTTCCACATGGATAAAATAAAATCTGATTTAAGTATGGATTGAGAAATGAAGGAAGGTAGCATGAAAGACAAACACAATACAATTTACCGCCTATAATTAATGTTGAATGACCTTCTGGCTATGAATACTTTAAGATTAGAAGCAGGTGTTACAGAAAAACACCTCACAGGAGTCACTCTTTCATTCACGGAAAAGGATTTTTAAATAAACCGTTTTTCACAAGGCGTTAAATTTGACCTCAGACCCTGAGGCTTGTATAACCGACTTAACACTCCATGTCAAAAGTGTATTTTTAAAGCCTGACAGAAGCAACACAAAACAACACTTTCAGTGCAAACGTGATGGTGTGAAAATGGCATTTCTTTTGAATAAATATAAGTAATTTAAATCTTTGACTCTCTCTCTCTCTCTCTCTGACACACACACACACACACACACACACACACACACACACACACACACGCGCATACACTCATGCACTCACACATAATACACTCACATTAACACAAACGAGCATGGTAACACACATTGCAGATGCAAGAGAGGGGCCACTCTATTTCTCGCCAGGTGCTTGAGCAAAAAAGGTCACTAGTGGTGCCATTTCCTCTCCCAGACAGGCAGGCCTGGCCCAAACACACTGGCACTTTGAGCTCATTACTGGCTATTCACATAATCCTTTCTCTGTGTCCTCTCTGTGAGGATACTAATTTCAAAATGAGCCCATCCTCACATCCCATTTGTTAAAGGATAGCGGCTGAGAGAGAGGAAAGGGACACATGCTGCAGATTGAGACTAAAAGCTAGTCCTAAAAGGAGATACCTCCACAGTTTTCTCCTCTCTAAAATGAAAGACAATCAAGTAACTACCCTCCATTTTTCTCCATTTGCTGCTCACCCAATGTATTCTGAGGCTCGTGTTTTGCTGTAGGAGACCCACTTTTTCAGTTCAATTTCAGAAAACAATTTTCTCTTATTATCACCTTTAAGAGCGAAGCAGAAGGAGCAAGTCTTTGTCTCTTTGCTGTGTCCCCTTTCCCCTCATCCCATCCTATTAGGCTGTGGGCAAAAATAAAAAAAAATTATCTCCAAGCCAAAACCCTGAGACCCATCATCTGTCATGATGTCCAGGGTGTAGAAGACACTCACGATATTACCAAAACTAATAAATAAATAAATAAAAACGCCTGCCTATCACTCACCCCTAAAATCCATTCACACTTCTCCTGCTACAATGATGCAGGGATATCTATTGGCGCCTCCCTGTTCTCCTAACACTGCAGCTGCAGAAATGGAGGCATGAGATCAGTGCCACGAGATGAAGGAACGAGCTGGACACAAGCATCGTCTGGCTTGGCAGTCGGCTATTTCTAAGTTAAAAGGTTCTTAAACTGCAGGGTAGATCAGAAGAGATGGCTCCCTGTGCCCAAAGCTGTCTGTCCAGATAAGCATCCTGCAGAGTGCAGAGCGGAACAGGGTGGTCATGACTGAATAAATGGACTGTATGTGTGCATTTTGAGAAGAAAGAAAGACCGAAGCAGCTGATACTGGAGCAGGGTATCAAATCTCCAGACTTTGTGATGCGGCGGCCCGCAACGAATCTGAGCATCAAAAACTGATTAGTTTCCAAACACGACATTCAAAATAGTAGGTTTGCTTTTTTTCAGGATCAAGGTCTTTCCTTTATCACTTTCATTAGTCACACGTGAAATATATACAGGAGTAAAGTTTTGTTCTCCACGGCAAGAATCATGGAAACGCGATCCGTCACCAGGGGTGTAAAAACAAATGTCTAAAAAGAACATTTTTGGCAGTACGGCACTAAAAGAATAAAAACTTTCTGCCAGGGTGGGGATCTGAACCTTCATATAAATCATTTTGTTATTAGATTTATCTACACCTCGTGACTTGAGTCACCAGCTGTAAGGCTGAATAGAAGAAGAACCATGGCCGTGGATAACTGCAAAAGGCAGAAGACGCCTCTTCATATTTTTGGAATCATGGTGGGTAAGGTGTCGGTTTTGTCCGGGGTCACTATTCTTCAAAAGTCTTTAGTTTCTGGTAAGCATCCGGATATTATTGTAACTAAAACATGAACAATACAGAATTCCTCAATATTTCTTAACCTCATCCAGGAAATGTTTCTGACCAGTTTAAGGAAGGACTGAATGTGTGAAAGGGGTTCAGGACAGAGAGGCAGACAGGAAACAGAAGTAATATTTGCCTTTTCATGAATTAGAATCGTTATATTTTCCAATCTTGTGGCCCAAAAAAAAATCATCATAAATGTTTGTGCAGAACTGTCTTTTATCATTGTTCTTGTGCAGCCCCCCCCCCCAGCCCCCCCCCCCACCTCCCGGTACAGGCCCGGTCGTGGTGCGAGCTCCAGGCAGACAGCCACCACAATGAGCGGAGGTGGGGTTTCAGCCTAATTGAATGGTGACCCTGCCGTCTCACTGTGGGATGCCCCATGCAGTGCTTTTAACAAGCTGCTGTGTCTCCCCTCTTAATAAGCCCAAACAAGTTAATCCAATCGACACACTCAGACCCTTTCTTTTTCTTTAACAAGGCGCTGCTTCTACCCCCTTAATCCCCGGGTACCCCCCTCCCCCCCTCTGTCATCATACCATCACATGAATGCAGGGAGAGTGAAAAGCTCCATTAGGAAGGGCTTGCAGTGGACCCCTTTCTGCTTTGCCACTTTCTACACACCCACACTAAATAATTTGTGCTCATACTATATTCATATTATGCTCACATGTACCTGACACACAACTGGCCTGCTTGGACAGGGCGCACAATGAGAGGGTTGTGTTTGCTGACCCCGATCCACCAACACCACGACAAAAACGCACAAACAAAAAATTCTGAGGGGGAAATTTTGCCGACAGCCACGCACTTTGGGACATAAAAAAAAAAAAGCTTTGTTAAACAAAGCCATCATGCTCCACAAACAAGAACCACTGATTCCCTCACAATACGGGCCCCTGGATGCACTCACCCACCAGCTCTGCACAACCTCACACCAGCACAATAAATAACCAGCACAACAAAAGGCCATTGTGTTTAAAGGCCTGCAGTTTAGGCATTATTGCCATGATATACAGTGTTGGACTCACATATTGGCAGCTGACTCGTATGTATACGATGCAGCATGTCACCGTTATTGGGGCTTATACGGCCTTGTGGCGTGCAGTTGTATTTATAAGAGGCTTCTCTGCAGATGAAGAGCATCTTGGCAAAAACACTCGGCAGTGAGCTTTTCCATATTCCAGTCAGCTTCAATAGCTTCACCCATGGGATAAAGGGTGAGGAATGTCTGGCAATCCAATAGCAAGTAGTGAACAGTGAGTCGTCTGTCATCTCGAATCAAAACACGGCTGACTAGACTAATGTCAACCCTGTAACAGCAATGAGGACTAATTGACTTCACAGCCAACTGCAGAATCTCTGTGCCGGGCTGGGTTTACTAATGGTAAATAATGGGCTCTGAAGGCAGTGAGCCATTATGGCTATACGGTAACCGCTTTCAAACCATAAAAAAATAAAATAAATTGCAAAGAGTTGTAGTAAATTAACGATTGAAATTTATATTCAGATTCATGCTGAGACAGTTTGAACATGCAGACCAATCATGAGTTGGTTTGATGCGTTGCAAATGTTGGGATGAGGGCTGCTGAAGGTCCCCTGAAAAATTGAGTCAAATTAAACCGCACATTTTTGGTCAACGTTACGTGAGCAGCATTCTGATAACATGGAAGCCCGTCAGGTTACTTAATACAGAAGGTCCACCAATCGTTTTTTATTCAAATATGTATACTGGTCTGAATCAGGATCTGTTTGTTCAAGGACCCAGCCAGATTCATATGTTCCAGCTTAGAACTTTGGTATCTGTACGCAAATTGATAAAATACTCTAAAATACGCCCTTATAAAAAAGCTACTGAGGAAAATAACACACCTTCCACTCCTGAGAAACATCTAGAGCCTGTAAATCTCTTAAGTATTACGTATGAAGTGTTTGGTAGGGTTTACCAGAGGATCAGTTATGTAAGTCTCTGCATACTGCACTTTTTACACCTACACTTTAGGTGAGAAGTGCACAGGACTGTAGAGTAGGCTAAACCCTGATTAGCTTGACCTTGAAGTCAGTTGATCATTAAGTGAAGCTCACACATAAGTACGCTGTGCATACTGTAGGTTATGTGACAAAGCATGAAAAGCTAGTTTACCCTTGAATGAAACGGTGACATTCACAGCGAATTCAGAGCCCACAAAACACGGATCAACATTTCCACGGAAGGCAATTATGTCATCTACAAGATCGTGATCAGTGTCATTTTGAAATGTTCATGTATTATACTACAAAAGAGAAAAATGAGCAGGATGGTAAGGCTGTAACATATTGCTGAAAGACGTAAAAAGCTTTCTCGACTATGAATACAGAAGTATATTCATGATAAAGAGGAAAAGAATCAAAGTGGACTGACATTAGCTTCTAACTTCAATCTCAATGACATGGAAAGATAACAGAGCTGGACCTGTGGGACAGTTTAATAAATAATCTGTTATCTTCTGTAAATAATTGCAATATGGTCTGTGGAAACTACGTCAAGTAAAACAATAATAATATCACACAGAATGATCAGTGCAAACACAGAACTCTGAAACAGAGCGATATTACAATAGTCTAGATGGACACTATGTCACTAAAATGTGTAGAAATTATTCACTTGTATATCAAGAACTGCAAAACAAAAAGAATAAACTTTGTGCTCTTCTTGATTCAGCTGGACATGGATGACTGAGAACCTTCACAGACATTCACTTGCAGTTTTAAGAAAAGGTAAAATCTGTCTGGAGTTGATCAAATCTGAAACTGAGAGAGGATCACTGAGCTGCACCGACATCAATCAAAATCTGAGATAAAACTGCCGGATTTTTTAATCAAATTTAAAAAGATGAAAATCCTGCATGCCAATCATCAGACTAAACCCAACACATGCCTGCTGTCCCACCCTGAGTGAGCCCACCCCCACCCAAGCCCACCCCCCAGTAAAAGCTGCTCTTCGCCAGCACAAGAAGCTTTTACAACATCACTGAGCCTCTGCGCTCCTGTTGATGCCAACGAGGGAGTTTGAGCAATGAGAGCATGGTTTAAGATTGTCAGACAATCCACAGGGGAAACCCATCCTCTTCTCTTCTTATTGCCTCAGCCTTTCTTCTACTGTGTTGTAAGGCAGCGGCATCAGTTGCCATCTAACGCCACTTTCACGCAGAAACCCTGTGTATGTCGTGACATGCAGAACAGATGTGAAGGGGAGCCGTGGAGTTTATGCTAAACTGTTGAACGCAGATACACCCCCAGGGGCTGCTGTTAATCAAATGCAAGTCTAAGTCTATTTAAACCAAATATCCCTGTGAAAAACAGATTATTGTCTTTATTTCCTTTTTGTTGGAGTTGCAACCTCACCAGGCAGGACAGAAACATAAATCACCAAACCTCTACAGCAACTTCAGCCAGAAGTGAAAAATGAGCTGTGCTTTTTTTTTTTTTTTTCATGCAGGAATTTATATTTCCTCACTAAACCTGATTACACACCATTTGTAGAGCATTGTTGATATTGCAAAATTCCTTATCCCGACGTGACACAATCCTTTATTGTCCCAGACAGGTCCATTGATGGCTGAACACAACAACAATAAAACAAGGACTCTCCCCACCATCACCACCACCACTAACCATCCTATCGTGGCTTACTTGAATATTCAAACAGAGTTCATTGTCTTATTGTCTTTTGTTCATTGTTTGTTGTGCTGTCATTTCTCAGCCTGGCTCCTGAACTTCAAAGAAAGGCTTATGTCAATTTATGATGAAATGGAGCGAGCAGGCGAGAGAATCAGGGATAAGAGACATCAGGGGAGAAAAGCATGGAAAATAGCCCTGCCTCAAAATGTATGCTTATTAATGGCTGTTCAATAAATCAATGGAATATAATTAAATTCAAACAATGTGATTTCTTCTCTTTCTTGCTGAAGCCTGACTCCGACGCCACGCTCTGCGGGGCCTAAGGTGACCCTAATTCTCATGGTCCGTAGAACAACTCCGCCATCTTTCACTCCGGAGTGTCACAGATCCAATAATCAGCCATGCATACCATTAGTGTGTCGTGAAGACCACAAGGCGATCACACGGCGTACCGTTGATATGTTGACATTGATCTCATTTGATATATCTGAAGTGTAACGAAGCCATTTCTGCTCAGCTGGATGCTGGGGACTAGAAAAGACAGGATGATGCAGACTCACGTTTAAATGAGCCAACAGGAAGCAAAAGGTATTTTCCTGCACATTATTTTCTATTTTCCCCATTGTTGAGCCTTTGTCTTCACCCAATAAGGTGAGTTTTCCAGCTGCGGTCAACCCGCTCTGAAGGCTGGCCCTGACCGTACCAGCAGATAAAACCCAATAGGACAGAGTCGGAAGTGAAGCTGCAGTTCGTAATCACCTGCTGGCTAAAGGCGCAGATGGCACAAATACCAGCAAGACGTCTGTGCAGCAGCAATCCAAGAATTCTTCCTGACAGGCAGACAGACAACCGCAGAAGCCTGCAACAAGCCGAGGAATTACTGCATATAGATTTGAGGCAGAAAGCTGGCAGTGTGGCAGCCAGTGGTGGAAGGAGTTTAAGTATCGATCTCTTGGTTTTCACAGGCAAGGTCTTGGTGTCAGTGCTCAATGACTAGGGGAAGTGAAAAAGTGGGCAGGTTGTAATGACTGAAATTGGAAGATGCTTTCCATGACAAAAGCAACCCGATAAGGGTTTCTGTTATCAGCTGGCTCAACCAGCTTCAGAGAAAATCAAGAAGCGAGGTCATGGCGGAGATAACGGTACACATGGAGTCTGATTATCGGTTCTCTCTAAAGGACTTTTGATATCTTTTTTTTTTCTCTTTCCAGCTAGTGTAATTTATTTGGTAAATCAAAGACTTGCTTTCTGTTTCAGGTCTCAGAAGTAGACTTCAAGGGGAATGCGTTTGATGTACACCTGTTCAGATTTACTCTTGAGCTGCCTTGATTTTAAAGCTCCTGACACGCAGGATTAAAAAAGATATACGCCGATGCATTTAACGACAACGGTTAAAGCCAACGAGCGACTGCCGCCCAAATCAGGTACAAAACCTGTTAGCTTTTCTTGCCGAGCTCTAAATGAAGGAAGTTGGACAAAGTCGTTTAGTTTATTGATGTTGCGAGCACAGATCTTTTATGATCGTCGAGGCTCCAAACGCATCAAACACATCAGAATAAAAATGCCCCGGAGACATCCCTCCTCCTGAAGACTCCCCCAGCAGATGAGCTCCGTCTGCTGTGTGTTACTGCTTGGTGCCTTGGTTTGTCCTTCACAAGAGACACGTAACACTGCCAAGACCCAGTAATTAGTGCAGATGGAGACTGTAATACTCTCTTCCCCTCCCTGTAGAAATGCCAAGGGAGGCAATCTATAAATTCCTGCATATTAATGCAATTTAAGACCACTCCAGACACCTTGCTGGAGGCAGGTGATAAAAAGGTGAAAGCCAGACTACCTCGCACACAGCTGCTGATACTTCGGTGACATCAGTCCTGTCAGCAACTTCCTGACACTACACAACACAGACACCGACACACACACACACACACACCAAGAATAACTTGATAATCTATCTCCTTTCTCAGAAACTGCTTTCCAAATCCTGACCTACGGCCCTACAACTAGGTCTCTATCAATAATTAAATGATAATCTAAAAACCCATTTTAGTTGGGTCATCTTTCTGCGCCACTGTCCCCGCTTTCTTCTTCCTCCATCTATTTTTTCCTCTTTCTCTAAGATCTAGTTAGAGATTCCATTAGCATGAGAAAGCAGGCTGGTAATTGTCTTCACCCTACTGAGTGATCCCTGGATAGAGGATTAGGAAGAGAGAAAGCCCTATTTCAACTCGGAGCACAGATGCTGCCCGCGGCCACCCTCTCCAGATTAGATTAGACTGCAGAGGGATGAAACCAACCAGTAACTTCAAGCAACATTAAACAGAACGCGTTGACATAAAGGTTAAAACCAATACACTTGTTCACCTTTTAGTACTTGCTGGAGACCCCCTTGTTTTATTTCCTCTCGCCTTTTTTTTTTGCATGTGAACATTTCTCTTTTTAATAGACTGATATGCGTTTCTGTTGAAAATAGAGATTGGAGGAAGTCGTCTTATAATTTTTCCTCTCTCTCTCTCTCTCTCTCTCTCTCTCTCTCTCTCTCTCTCTCTCTCTCTCTCTCTTTCTCTCTCTCTCTTTCTCTCTGATATGTGCAGAGTATTCAGAGCTGAATCTCCCTAAATCATGCCCCTGGGCCACCCTGTCCCTCACTAATCTGCCCACCGCCACCCACTCATAAAGAGGTGTCACATTTCTGGCGCTCCTCCATAGATAAGCACTTCAAACACCAAAGCTTCTCCTCTTGACCTTTCTATGGAGATGATCGATTAAGCCTATTGGATTTATTCCACAAACAGGCAGCCATTACATCAAAAAGGCAAAGAATTTACCTCACAGGAAAAACTTCAAATCCATCTAAGCTTTAGCAGGGTTCCACTTGTTATTGGCTTTTTCTACCCAATTCTTCAAACACATTAATTAGCCCCTTTCTTTAGTTTTTGTATCTGACTAACTTCAGTTCTCTATCTGTATCAGGCATCAATAACGACAGAATGAAATTCTACAGCTGTCTGCACACCATAAAACCTGTGGGGCATACAGACTGTTCCGCCTGCCACTCTGCCAAAATAGGATGAAGCACAGAAGTGGCTGAAAGGTGTAAAAAGGAAGAATCAAAATAACTACACTTTGTTTAAAACAGCACATATAGTGTGGGAAGTCTTCACTCTGCTCTCCACCTGTCCAGGAAGCTCTGTGGGGTAAAGCAAGGAGCCCGGAGGCCAGTGAAAGGTCTGCTCATCGCTTGCTGCATGAACCATTAAGTTACACCACTGCAGGCTTCCTGTTTTCGTGCTTGAACACCCTCTACATGCTCTCAGCGAGGACAAGACCGAACAATCTCGAGGGATGCACCGGGCTCGAGAAACCTGAGCAGAAAGATTACTTGGGCGACAAAAAGCTTTGAGCAAGAAACAAATCTTTGAACCCCATTTGTGCAAGTTAAAACCGGAAAATCAGTTCACCAGAACTGGGAACATCTCTCTCTCGCCGAGTAGCTGTTTGTGATCAGAGCGGCCAGCAAGCTCTACTCCAGCTCTGAGGGACTCCTGTTCTGTGGTAATCATATCCTATTTGAATAATGAGGCAATACCATTACTCCGGCCTCCCATTCCTTCTGCATCCTTGAGTGGACCCTTTGATAGACACTAATTCTAGCTCCATCTATAAAGCTCCTCTCATGCATTTTTAATAGAATCTATTACTTTAGGATTAAATTATAAAAGACTGTCCTCCTTAAATTTTTAATAGTTTGCATAATTGGTATCAGGGACTGAATACGAACCATAAAAACCCAGTTTGTACAGGACTGTGCTGTGGAACGCCGCAGACAAAACCTCACAGCCCTGCTGCACACAAAGGACACACATGGCACGCCACTATCACGGGCGAGCACACATCTGCACATGCTCATGCATGCTCGTGCGAGCAAGGCCATTATGCTATAGCTTTGGGTTCGTTGCTGCGGAGAATAAGGTGGCGTGAACTCCACGAATGAAGGGGACAATAAGGTCAGGGACCGTGAGAGCTGCTATTGGATGCTGATGCTCTTGCAAGAGCCTGAGGCAGGAGAAGGCACCTGATGGAAACTGGAAATGTAAACCAGGCGTCTGCAACCGCAACACCCCAACCACAACTATAGAGCGGTTTTACAGCCCCTTTTAGCCCGACAGACGCTTTTTTACTATTCAGTCTGCTTAAATGGACGTGCATTTCCCTCCTCTGTTCTTCAGCCACGAGTTAAATGTCAGCTGCTCTCTTTCACGCTCACTCCCTCCATCTCCAGCTCGGTGCTTTCCAATAACGGAGTGTGAATGTGTCTGATGCATCTCTTCTGGACCACATCCCCCCCCCCACCCCTTAGAAATCTACACACGTCACCATCCCCCAAATTAGCACCACAGGGACACCCCCCTCGCCGCCCCCGCCGGCTGGCAGCAGCTCTTTGGCATATCTGTACCGGGTAAAATATTTCACACTGTATGAATTATTAAGTGCGGGGCCAGTGCTAAGCAGTGTGGAGATAGACCAGTTATTCACAGCTCTATTGGGACGGATGCGCCGGAAACCCGGGCCGCTTGCCTATCAGATCTTTTGTCACCAGCGATAGACAATCTAAAATGAGGGAGTTTTTTCAATTTATTCATTCTGCTGTCACCGCAGTTTGGTTTTTTTTTTTCACCTCCACTCAATCCATTCAACACCCCCCTTCCCCTTTGACTCTGTCTCGCCTGGTGAGGACACTCCAGACCTGAACCAGCCACCTTCTTCCCCATCTGATACAACAGATTTAAACCTGATGGAGGAGGGCGGAAAGGAAGCACAGGGAGAGGACAACATGACTTTAATCATGTTAACGAAGGTGTATTAGAAGATATCCTGTAGGAGCTGAGGGGTTTACCGGTGGTGAAGCTGTGGAGGTGTGAAGAAGGAAAAGAGAACTTAATGTAGGACTGACACGAGGTAAGAAAAGACAAACCAGAAGGACAACTCCATTAAATAGTACCAAAGGAACAACACCAGTTTAGTCATATAGTGGCAAACGCGACTTAGTAATTAAAAGTCAAAGTCCTTCCAAAAAACAAGATTTTCTTTTAGTCCATAGAAATTTTATTCAGGAAACAGAAAACGAACCGGAGGTCAGGATCCTGCCTATTTTTCACAAAAGAGAAAATTCAAAACAACTCCCACACAGATAGACAGAGGACTTCAATACAAAAAAATATGATGAACTGGAGTTTCAACATTAATTGCTGAAGCCAAAACAGCCACAGATTAATTCTTGATTTTAAAAAAAAAATTTTGTTCACAAATACTTCCTGATAAAAAGAAAGACCAGCTGCATGGACAGATCGGCATTTAAAGAGCTCTGCCATTTATTCCGGAGATCGGAGCTCAAATTCATGTGAGACAAAACAAGGATGATGTTGGTTTTTTTTCCCCCCTTTCTAGGCTGAACATACGAGATAAATAGAAAATGACATCAGCAGCTTTGTTGGTCTAAACGCTCATTGAGAGCGGTGTGACCTGTAAAGCAGCCCAGAGTGTTGCTCAGTGTGTAATATCCTTTGAAAGCCTCATGCAGACGGGTTGCACTGAATAGGTCTTGATGTGAAAGGCAGAGATGGGAGATAAATGTCCTCGCAGCCAAGGCCTCTGCCCTCTCCTGATGATGCATTCTTATACTTACTCAAATACGCTCAAAACACACACACACACACACACACACACACACACACACACACACACACAAGCAGACATGCAGTGCCAACAATTCTACTGAGGGCAGAATTTGTTTAGGAACAAGGTGACCCTGTTGCCTAGGGGCCTGTGAGCAGGCACAATGAGGGCCTCTCATCCTACACACACCCAGCCTGCTGTGTCAGGCTGATGGGTTGGGGTGGGGTGGGGGTGGGGGTGGGGCATCACTCCGCTGGTGCAATTTTAAAACGCCATTCAGGAAACCCCCTGAGATAGGGCCTTTCACACCCCTGCCCAGACTGAGCAAAAATCCCTGCTTGTACCCCAGAGTCACGCAGTCAACAGATGGAGCACCTATTGAGTGAAGGATTGCGTCGGCGCAGGCGGCTTCTCATCCACCCCACCACCACCCACCCCTGGAAACAATGGGGCAGCCGGTCAAGAGTGCCGTCTAGGGGAGGTGGGGTCAGGAAGGAGGGGCCCACATGGACATAGCTGAGCTTTTGAAAATGCTTTGAGACTGGAAGAACATAGAAGATCTCTTTTGGAGGACGGCCAGAGGGGTGGAGGCTCGTGGCTGCATGCAAGGTGCTCTGGCTGGTTGCCGGGGGACACAGGAGGAAAGGGGGGGGGGGGCAGCATGTGAATCTCAGATGGCAGCGTTTGTGATTAACCTGCTAAGAAGAACAAAAACCACCCCAGCATCCATAGAATTTGCATGTTCAGAGACTCGCAGTTTCAGCCTCACTTCAAGGACAACTCGGCTCTTTCAGACCCAGGCATGCACGAGGTTCACATCGCACAGAAATCCATGCCATTCATCAAGCAGGAGTGAGGTCATACACAAAGAAAACAGGACTCAGCCATGCACACATGGCTGGTTGATCACTCAGATGATCACAAAGCAGTCGTAGCTCCCTGTAGGGGAAACTGTATCAATTTACATTGACCAGCAGTCTCACAATCATGTGGCTCTGAATGGCGAGGTCGATTAGCCATCACTGTCTTTCTTTTCACAAAGACAGTACACACCATGAGGAAGTCATATCTTCTAAATGCAGAGATGTCAAATACCACCACCATATACCACCATTTTGAATAAGAAAGTGCAAAGCAGTAGGTGTTGAGAGCTTTATTATCCATTTGACAAGAAAGACTTTTTACCACTTGGGAAATGCTAACAAATCACACCTATTTAAACACAAAAGTTCGTGAAAATAGAGCGCAGAAAACCTTTTTTAAAGTTGAGACGAGATTGCTTTTTGTGGGTGGTAAGAGATCTGTGAAAGGACACCGTTATTTCATTCATGCTTGTGTCTTCCTCAAACAAATTGTCTGCTAAACACATACGGGTTTAAGTTTCTTTATCTGCTGTTTGCTATCGTCAAACATGATTGAACAGCAGCAAAATGCCACTGTTTTCAAGGAAGAGGTGAGAATTTAAAAAAAAAGAAGAAGAAGAAGAAGAAGAAAAATAAACGCTTATTCTAAGCAAGCAGCCTGAAGGGAATCAATAACTATGCAGAAAAGAAAATGACCATAAATCTCAAGCCACAATGCAGATGGAAAACACAGAAAGCACCAGGAGAGCAGCAAAAGATGAGGAAGCCCAGTTATCAGGTGGGTCCAGGGGGTGCTGGCTATATGCAGACATCAGCAGCGTCAACCCACCACCACCACTAGATGTCTAATATTGTTAGTTTGAAGGAGGCTTGGCTTTTCCTGCCACAACCAGACAGATTCAACCCCCTTTGGTCCCTTTTTATTCTCCTTTCAGTGTGGTCTCACAAGGTTCTTTTGGTTTTATGCAAACAATAGTGCTGGCCGCAGTCCTTATTTAAAAGATTAATAGGATGCTGTCTTGGCACAGAAGCAATCAGCGAGGTTTCTGTGACAGCAGAAAAAGTGTGAAAACAAGGCAAAGAGGTGAGACCATTGTCACTGGTACCAACTGGCTGCTGCAGCTCAATTGAGTCGCCATGGCTTTCAAGCCCAGCTGTCAATCACAGCAACCAGCATCAATGGGGTGCATTTGAATGATAAAACGATAAGTCATGAGCAGATGATTTCTCTCTCATCAGGATGGGGGGGGGGGGCTGTTTGAGTGTAACTCGCCATGAGTGGAGAGATTTCTCCGCCGCCATATGGAATTTGGTTTTTGCCTCAATTTTCTGGCTTCAGCCCTCAATCTTGACGGGATGTGTGATCACCAAATGTCTTCCTCTCAATCGCTGTTACAACTGGCAGCACAGCGCTGTCACCGGAGACGGGCTAACAAAACGGAAAGCTGACTAAAAGACACGTTTTAAGTGACACTTAATTTGAGACGCCAGACATTCTCTCAGCTCCAGTAAACAGGATCCATCAAAATTTTGCCCAAACCCTCTGAGTCTGCATCTGACAGCGAGGAGGGGGCAAAAAAAAGACAACAGATGAAGAACTTGAGACCTTGAGAAGTTCCTTAAACAGCAAAAATCAGGACGCCGTTTCATCTCATCCAAGTCAACGAGGAACATTAAAAGAATTTCCTCCCTTGAAGACAATCCAACCAAAAAAAAAGAGCGTGACAGAACCTAATGACGGCCTGGGAGAAGACGACAAGGAGGGTAAAAAAAACAAAAACCCACAAGTGAGCTGGTGAAGACGAGAAAAACACTGAACAGCTGCTTTCTCCCTTCTTCCCTTTGCTCATCCTTGGAGGGAGTCCCATGCGATTTCCCTGATCACAGTTTGCGGCTGACAGAGGGGACCGCAGCTATGTCCCCCCCCCCACCCCACCCCAAAAAAAATCCCATGCCGCCTACCTCACCGTCTCTTCACTGCCAAAAGGAAAAGATGGTGCGGAGGGCGAGCGGGGCGGGGGGGGGGGACGGGACTACATCAAGGACAGACTCTCCCATTGGGTTCTCGTCAGTTCCAGGCCATTGCACTTTGCTCGCTGGGATTGTGTTTACACACAAACACACACATCCAACAGAGGTAGATCACTATTAATGGACGTTGTGTCTTTCTCTCTCTCTTTTTTTTTTTTCCTGGACTGTCATGTATTCTTCGACTGTGACTCTCAGTAACAGATCGCTTGTGATGCCTGACAGGCCTTATTTAAGTGGCACAGGAGCAGATTACATTCAATCAAAACCCAGTGATACGGCTGATGCGGTCAGTGGTAATGTACAGCCAAAAGGCCTGACACACTTCCATGGCCTTTGGGGACGAGCAAAGAACGGCAAGCTGCCCACCCCCACCCCCAACCCCACCCCCCAGTGCATTCAGTCTCTGCAGATGTTGCCTTGGAGAGCAGCTGACTGGCTGGCTGCGGTGACAGCTGGACAGCTGTTCCTATAGACGCAGTCACAGAAGCATGCCATGGAGACGGGGGGGTGGGGGCGGGGGGGGGTTGCGCTGTATGTTTAGTTTATCTGTATTAAGTTCCCAGGACGTGCATAGCTGTCAGTTTTAGCGATGGTGCGTGAGCCTGGATAAAGGAAAGATTGCACTGAACAGGATACGGAGAGAAAGCACAGATGGGTAACTACCAGACACGGCTGGCATTATTTGAAGAAGCTTCACTGACAAATGATTTTTTTTTTTTTTTTCATAAATTATCATTTCATTTTCCATAAGTCCAACTGGCATGAGTCAGAATACTTTGTGAGGTCTGTTTGGCGACATTTTAGTTTTTTTTAATCTTCATGAATGAAGGTTTGCATGAAATTCACAGGGAATTTCAAATTGATGTTTTAGTCTGGTTCATAAAAAAAATAAAAAAAAGGGAGGGGAGGGGAGAATAAAAATCTTTCAAAAGCAGAGGATAATTGGCTGAGCATTTAAATGACTCTGGACTTTGTGCCAACATTTATGTCTGGTGATGAAAGCCACTTCAAATTGGGGTCGTGTTCAGATATGACACCTTTATTCTACCACTTAATAACACAGTTACCTAAAATAACAGACCTGCAGATTGAAGACCGCCGACAGATCAACATCCCGTCTCTGAAGTAACATTTGAAAAATAAGCAAATGAAAAAGAATTGAAATGTTGGAGAACACTCAGGCGTATTAAATGTCACATGCTGAATAAACAGAGTGCAAATCATGTATTAAACAGCTTGGATTGACGCCAGTCACTTCTGCCAAAACTTTCATTTTTCCCAAGTAGGCCAGATTATTCATTATTCCAAAAAAGGTCAGCAATTTGTTCAACTCAATAAAAATGTTAATAACACTAAGAGCTCACTAGAAGAAGCACTCGATGCCTTTGGTTGCCCGTCACAAAATGTGAATATGTGAACGGATGTAGATACTGGAATGCAGTCACCACTACCATTACACAGGTCAAAGGTCGTACGGCACCAGCTATCAAGCAGGATAGACAGCTGAGAAGTAATCCTGGTCAAACTTCACCAAAAGCTCAACACAAAGCGGATATAAATGCATGCTGACACACACACACACACACACACACGCACACACACACACACACACACACACACACATACAAACACACATACACACACAATCCGGCAACCTTCAACAATCAGGAGTTGATAAACAACCCCCCCAACACAAACACACACACACACACGCACACACACACTTGCACACACACACACACACACACACACACACACACACACACACACACACACACACACACACACACACACACACACACACACTGCTAAATAAATGAAAAGACCCATTAGGCAGATTTCAAATGCCAGCAGCGGGCTTATAATTATATATGAAATCTTTTAGAGGAAAAAAGTGATTACTCTGGATGCAAGTCTGGAAGTGGGTGCGGGTGGGTTATTGCTAAGCAACCAGTCATTATCCTCCAGAGTGGAGCGAGGTGACCGGCCATCCGTCTAACTCCGGTGGTTCGCCTGGGTCCTGTGCGAACAGCCCCCCCCCCTCCCCACCTCCCACTTCTTTTCCTCCATCACTCCCTCTCCTTCTTCTTTGCTCTCTCTCTCTCTCTCTCTCCCCCTCTCTCTCTCTCTTTCCGCCGTCTCCCCGTCCGAATACAAACAGAGATAAAGAACGCTGCAATCGCTCTTGACACACAAATAGGTTAACACAATAAAGCCGGCTTTGCCTGGCTCACTCGAGGGAGGAAAGCAATTCCAGCAGCAGGCAGGAGGTAATAAAACAGGGCTAGAAGTGTGCATGTGTGTGTGTGTGTGTCAGTGTGTGTGTGCCCATACATGTCCTCATGTCAGTGTTCCTATGTTTCTGTATGTGAGAGGAGGCAGGCATACAGAAGCTCTTTGGCCTGAGGGCCTAATATCCCACTGGTTTTCAACCCTTTCTGGACACAAATAATACCGTTGGAGAAAACGACGGAAATTCCAGCCCACTCCTGCTTTTAGATTAAGGATATGGCGGCTTTAGATTAACAATATAGCCCGAGCCCTATACAAACACGTCAACGCCTCCCTATAGCCCACATATGGGCTGTCTTGTAAATGCTCTTGGTTAAAATTCAACAAGTAAATTGAATGAATTTTATCTGTGCAAAGCCTCAGCTTACTTTCCCCATGTCGCTGCCGGGCCTGGCAATAAATGATAAAAATCTCCAGAGTTTTATTAAATCGTGTTGCATTCATGCTGAACTTGGGGAAAATTGTGAGGTGGGTTTCTGCAATTACAATCCAGACCAGACAACATTGTTTTCTCCAGTCAGTGGAAATTTCATTACCTTACAGCGACGCCTTAGAATTGGGTAATAGCCGCTTTTTGTCATAGACGCGAGCCGTCTGCAGGAGGTGTGACATCCCATAAGTGTTATCCATTTGCAACAATATACATCTAGCCAGTGACAGTCGGGATGCTGACCGGCGTAATGTGCACCGTTATGCAGTGATATGGAGCGACTGAATGGAGGAAATAGTGGTCAATAGCTAATTCCAGGATTGGCTGTGGTGTAATCAAACGCATTGAACCTTAATACATCCATACAGCTGACCTATCTCCCCTCTGGCTATTATAGACAGATGACGTGGGTTACATCTCTCACATGTCAATAATGGAGACAGGGGAGGCACGTTTTCCTGTGGACTGACTGAACTGTGAAGAAACCCCAATTCAAGCCTCTAGAAAAGTTTTCCATGTTTAGGTCGCAGCGGATAAAGATTTGTAATTGCCATTTTTCATGCTCGGCGCCCGCCGTCCCTTTGACCAGGTAATCAGACAGCAGAGATGTAATGTGGCGGCCATTGTCAAAAGAGAACAAGTTACCAAAACGTGACGAGAAAACACCTTATCTGTCTGATATATTTCCTGTTTCTGCAGAAAGCCACAAAGCCCGAGGGAGAGCAGTCAACCAAAATGCAGGGAGATGGAGATTAGGATGATGTGCAGTTCCTTGTTCCATTAAAGTTTGATCTTCCTCAATAGCCGAGCAAAATCAGATATCTCCCATTCAAGATTAAAGTACACCAGCATGGAGGGGGAGATTAATCAGAGGCCTGCATGAGATAAAAAATAAAAAAAACACAGCCTTGCTTCTGGCATGGAAAACAGTGGCAATAAAGAGTTCAGCTGATAATGTGAAACATGGCGAGGCACAAAAGCAAATCAAACAACATGTGCAGGCCTCGAAAACAAATCAAAGCGCCGACTAGACAGCGATACGGTGGCTGAAGGAGTACAGCAGGGGCTGATATGATGGCAAAAAAAACGAGAAAAAAACAAACACCTTCATTTTATTGCTGGTTAGGGTTGAGGAGGGAGCAGGGAGGATTTTCCCATGTTGCTCACTGTCGCCAGGCTCCCTTCTCCTCCTCCTCCTCCTCTTCTTCTTCTTCCTGAGATCAATGGTGCTGGGGTGATTTCACAGCAGCCTGCATTGTCACCCAGAACAAATCAATGTGACCATGAGGAAGGCAAGAGCTGCATTGTTTTTAAGGAGAGCAAATTCGCTGTTGGAGAGCTTGTCAGATTTGTTTTATTCTCTTTTTCTCCTCAAGAACACTTCAGAAGGACTCGCCTGCCCTCACTTTTCTGGCTGAACAAACTATAAAGTGCGTATCACTCAGCCCCCTTCGCACTGGTGTACTCATTAACCACATATATAAACAGCACAGCTCCTGTTGACTGTATTTCACATGCCCAAAAGCCTTTTCAAACAAAAAAAAAAAGTGGACTTTCCAAATTAAAAGTCTGTACATTAACCGCCAGGCCTGGCGAGACGTGACTTTCATTTAGACTGGCAGGAGGCGAGAGGGGGAGGAGGCGGGCGGAGGAGGAGGTCAGGGGGTCATAGCTGTCCGTCATGCATTAAGTGACTGCAGATAACCCGATGAGGAGCTGCCGACGTCGACCGTCTCAACAGGTCCAATCAGGCGAGGACAGCCTTCAAGCTAAATAACAGGAAATTATCTGTGGAGCAACAGGCAGAGACCCCCGCAGCACCTCGCTAGCATGGACCATTCATCACCCACACTGCAGGGGAGCATGTATGTGCTCACACACCTGTGGTCTATTTTTGTGCCGCTTTTTCCACATCAAACAAAAAACACGCTTGAAATGAGTGGTTTAGATCCTGTGTGTAAAAATAAGATGCGCGTTTCTCAAGCAAAGCTGTAAGCAATTCAGACGATTTGCCAAAGACTTCCTCATTCATTTGAATTCTATGAGTTTTAGATGGTATGAGCTGTAATTGTTTTGTCATGGGGACAGGTGTTCCTGAAATTGAATATAATGTGTCACGGTATAACTCATAGAGATGAGGTCAACACCGTTGGGAAAACTGCTTTTAGGTTCATCATAAATAAAATGCAGATGATTTAAGAACCGTCCACCGCCAATGGTGACCCCCAAAATCGTTTGAAAGAGTCAGCGTTTAATTATCTGACCTCAATATCTTAAGAGGCCAGAAAAAAAGAAAACCCTCTTTGTCTGACTTTGTGAACACAACTAATAAGAATGAGGATCAATCATCCAGCAGTACAGCGTGCAGTTGGGTGTATTGTAGCAGCTAACTATATTACAAGAGAACAATAGTTCCATTTACACAATCGTTTCAAGGCGGGACTGGTGGGCTTTGATTCTGCACTGAAGTTTTGTACGATTGAAACAAAGGCGTACTGTGGGTCTGTTCTGTCTAATCACATCTGTTCTAATGCGACATGGACAGGTAGGACAGGTGTTATAAGGGCGGCCCAGACCGGAAGCCTTCAGCACCATCTCCTCTGCATTACAGCAGCCCTGCTCCACTGGACTCACCTCGGTTTCAAGCCTTTTCCATTGTGAGACAGTCGCTCCTCAAGAGACGTGGATGCTATGGTTGCTGAAGTAACTTGGCTGTTTGTGGATGGCAGACATTTATTCCTGCTGTGCGGGTTTTCCCTACGTGCCAGACACCAACCAATCAGCGGGCTGTAATGTCTCTCGTGACCTTTCAGTATCTGTGCAGGGTGCTTGAACCGAAACAGAGGCGTTACTAAAAAAAGTAGCACCAGGCATCAGGTACTTTTGACGTGATGGAAACACAAAAAAAAGGCGATGAGAAGCGAGTGCATTTGAGTTGGGGCGATGTGATGGAGAAATGTGCTTTAGTTCCCAGATTGTAACAATTAGCAGTTAGCTCAAAGAATAGAAATCGACAGAAAACATGTTTAAAGATCAAAGGTGAGATCAACCGTTATACAACACAGAGAGTAAATTTTATTCCTCATGTCAAGATGTCACTCTAGATCCCGACTCTGTGGACTTAGAAGGCCTTTGTGAGCCAAATGCCAGCACACATTTTAGAATTACACACTGGAGTAACATTGATTTACTCTTTTCTTTCTCAGTGTAAAGAACCAGAATGCTTTTAGAGAAAGGGCTCGTTGCTGTAGCGTGAGCAAAGCAGAAAGAATCACAAACAGAACCGTCCTTGCTAATGATGTCAAATCCCATCATCTGCACTGGAAAATGAATGCAGCTCTAACCTTCATTTAATCACACCGACTGGTTGAAGGCTATGTTTTTGTTGTCGTACCATCATTTGAGTGGAACGCTTTTATTTTGCATTGCATATTTCAATTCTGTCTCCACATCCTGAGCACTGATGTTCAAGACAAGCCTCACTTGCCAGGACGACTAGGTTTGTATTAAATCGCGTAATAAAATAAAGCACAGGAAAAAGGGCACGTCTGTTTTGTTTGCCTTTACATGAAAGCTTTGAAAACAAGAACCGTTAAAGACTTTTTCCTGAAATGAAACACTTTGATCGGGCGTCTAACGAGCTAAAGTTTGACGTGGCTTTGAAGGAAAAGTCGTGTTCCTTTACATGTCCGATGATATTTGCAAGTTAGAGGCGTCGTGCATTTCCAGGATAACGTCTAATATTGGAGCAGTTGTCTTTTCTTTTGCTCTGACTGGAGATGAAAATATTTTTCATATTATATTATTTCTGTGAACAGTAAATCTACATTAAATGTTGTTTAATTCATGTAGATAAAAAAAAATGAAGCCCTGTCATTAACACTCCACACAGGAACGGATGTACTTTGCTTAAACTTTCCAGGAGTGGGTAGATCTTAAGCAACACTGTCACACACACACACACACACACACACACACACACACACACACACACACACACACACACACACACACACACACACACACACACACACCGGTATCTACTATTTTAGTCATCTTAAGTGCCAAAATGAGTTTTAGCGCCTCTGGGTAGGCACTGAGACAATCAAACCATGCGGGGATTTAAAAAAGATTAATACACAGTGCAGGAAATTAAACTTCAGCTACTTAAATGATATTCTTAGGTGGGGCTTTAGGCAGACACTTTAATAAGCAAGGAATACAGTAAGGAACCAAAACGCTATCAATCATACAAACTAATATCCAGTTTGATTTGCAAACTGATAAAATGCCAGAGAAGAAACTTGGCACTGAAACACATAAATTCACAACTTGTTAAAGAAGTCACCATTGATTGATTAGTTACTTAACTTAATCAGTCAGTTAGTTAGTTCACCGACTACCATGAATGGATCGCCTTAGGTCACCAGATTTTATTCCAATAATTTGGAATAGCAATATTTTCATTAACATGTGAAGTAGAATGGCCAAAAGGGGAAAAAAAGGATGGGTCATTTTAGTTCTTGATATCATGAGTGGACTTTTTAAAATCTTAAACCACAGAGCAACAGGCCATGTGTTTAGTAAAGTAAGTAAGTAAGATTAAAGTGCAGAATGGGAGAAAAATCTGGCTGCAGAACAGCTGAAGGTCCAGCGATAAAGAAAAAAAAAAGGTCCAACAGTGAGCCGGAAAATAAAGAGGAGAAAACAAGAGCTCCAGTCTCCAAAAGGTAATTCAGTGACCTAGATATTAAAGCTTTTCTGCCATTATGTCCTACCCTGCCTTGTCCAACCATCATGTTGAGTTAAGGCAAGCATTATGCTGGGAAGACTATTTGTTTAGGTGAGGAGCAGCCGCAGAGCTAATATGAGCACAATTTGCTCAGCAGGTCACAGGCGCAGAGTGGAGGAAGTAAATGAGGCAGTTCTGCCCCCTCGGGTGCAGCCCCTGCCTCATACATCACCGGATGTTTTATTCAATACAGCCAGGAAGGCTCTGTGGCAGGTGCCCTGACTGTGAGGGCGCCTGCCCTGCTGTAGGGGCCCCATATTACACTGAGCAAGCTGCCTGTCTGCTGTGGAGAGAAGGAGTGGAGCCGGTGAGGGAGACAGATTTTTTGAGGATGCTTGTAGTGTAATGATAAAACATCCTGTGTGCAGCTTTCCACCGCACAGTCAGCATAACGCGCAGACTCATTTGTGTGCAGCGTGAGCGATGAAGTTAAATATTGCAAAGCCACCTCAGCAACACCCGAGGCTCAAAGTTCACTGAAACAAACAAAACTTTATTGACCAACATTCTCATTCAAATAAAAAAACAACAACTTTAGTTGCAAATAATCCCGCAGACCTCTGAGGAGCGCAAAGAATCGTTTGAGCGCAAAGTGGAAAAAGTTTTTTCAATCTTTACGCACACATCTCCACCATTTTTTTTTTATGAGTTTCCTAATAAAAGGCTGCCACAAGCACATGCTTTAAAAACAGATTCTCTATCATTAACTCTCCAGAGTGAAAAATCACTAATTGCAGCAGGCAATAGTCACCCTCCTCACACGGCGCGTCGCACGGGGGCGTACAGATGAAAAATTCGTACCATTTGCTCGGAGACGCAACTCCTATAGTGCCACACACTCCTGTCGGCGCCTGCGGTGCAATGCCCCCGACAATACACTTAATTGCTACCCATACTTGTAAGGACCAGTAGCTCACATCAAAGCAGCTCCTACAGCTATTCCCTTCTCTAACAAGTCGATTTTTTTCTCTCTTTTTTTTTTTTTTTACAACACTTCCTTTACTGCGGGTCACACATGAATATAAAAGGTTTAAACAGAAACATCGCTGTCTGATCAGAGACAGAAACGAGCGTTTCCCCCCCCCCCAATCATTTATTATTTCCCGTTGCCATCCCAGAGTAATCCACCGCCGACTGGAATAGTTGCGCATAATTGATGGATAAAAACATGTTGAATTCAATCGTAAAATAACCCAATATTTACCATAAATTGCTCCGTAGTGTCGACTACAGCTCCATGCAGATCGGACCATTCACGGAGCGATCAGCCTCACACTTGTGCGCTCCAAATTAAAAAGGATTCATTCCGTTCTCCAACATCCAGCAGCCGCTCGGTCGGTGTTAAATGTTAAGTTTATCCTCCTCTTTTCCGATGGAACTTCTCGAATTAGATTCCACACTATACCCTCTAGGAAGCAAAGTTAAAAAGCTTTCCTTTTTCTAGAACTCGGCTGCCAATTTTTGTCGAGGGTAATAAAAAAAAAAAACCAGGAAAAAAAAAAAACGCAGGTCGGCAATTTCAGGAGCGTCCTCGGAAGGATTGCGCACCAAGTGAGGTTCGTTATCGACAGCCTCGCCTCTCTGGAACACAGAAAACGGCCCTGGTTGCTCTTCTTCCCCCTTTGCAGGTATCTCCGCAAAAAACAAAAGAAGAAAAAAAGAAAAATGTGGATAGAAAGACTGGATACTTGAGCCGCTACGCCGTATTCCAAAATCCACCGCTGTTACGCATGGGTTTAACCAGGTCCGTCTGCTCACTATTGACGACCTTCGGAGAAATATATCATCAAAGTGTTTATAATATTATCTAGGCAATATTGTGTGAAGGTACCCTGAAAGAAATGAGGAATGGGCCAAAAGCGATGTAAAAACCCTGACGATCAGGCTCCGCTCCGTCCGTCACTTTCTCCGTGGGGTCGGCAGCCTCTCTGAGATGTCTCGCCTCCCGATTCACACTCAGATTTCCAGCTGAGGCTGTGGAGTAACTTCGACAGCAATCCTCCAAGATGCTCTCTTTGGTGTAAGAACCAAATCAGGAATGGTTACATGGGAATAAATAGCTCGCTGCTTCAGGCAGCTCCAGGATGCGGTCCTGCCCCTGCGCCGATCTGCCGAGACTGACAATAACCCGGAACGCTGCAGACTGTCAGGCTGCTCAGACCGCCCATCGACCAATCACTGCTCTGAGGGGATAGAGACATTCCCACGGGTTGGCCAATCATCGGTAATTGAGGACTGTTACCATAGAGATGCTTGGCGTCCAAGCGTCTGAAACCACGTTGTTTTATAATGCGGAATAAGGAAAGAAAAGCGTCTGATATAAATCGCAATTGCAAAAAAAGAAGATTGAGATCTTTAATCATTCTTTAAATCTTTAATCTTATCAGCTGCATAATTAAATGTGGGAGACGCCATCCCTGAATGGCGAGATCTTGGGTCAAACCTGTGGGAGCGCGCTCCGCAGACGCGCCCTTGGAGAAGAAAAATGGTTTGTCTGCAAGGAGAAGAATGAAAATGCAACCATAATACTGTGATTAATGTTCAGATTTAATGTACTATGAAAACTCTTGAGTTGAAACTCATATAGGACAGCTTTCCCATACAGATAATCCTTGGAATAATCAGTTTGGAATAGTTTTATGGCTGTGAGATCACCTGCAGTCCAACCTCTGAGACTCTGTTGTCATTTATGGGCTCATATTTACAATATGATGTACAGCACAGGCTGGGATGCATGACAGGGTGGGACAGTTAATGTGACATTTGTTTTAGTGGCTATATTGTCAATACACCCAACATCATCAAAATGCTAAATAGTGAAATACGTGTGATGCTTGCCTGTTCCCTTTCCGGGGTGTCTTCCCTCACCCCTCCAGCTTAGGTGACTCTCAGGACACCTGGCGAAACATCTATTTTTGCAAAATGCCATTACAACAGTGGGAAAGTGGAAAGTTTGCTTTGACAGAAGGCCTTAGTATTCTTCATCTTACCAGCTGGGTCCGGTGCACACAGACTCCGAGACACACACAAAGGCAGTACAAGCAATCACACATCATGGACTCTCATAATAAGCTGACGCTGGGAAGTGGGTGATGCAGCACTCAGCTTATGCCAGTGCTGATAAGAGCCTGAAAGTATTACCTCGGTCTGGCAGCCCGCTCCAAGAAATCCATCCTGAGCCAGGTCATCAATTCTGCCCTATCTGATTGCTTACCAATCCCTGGCAGCTGTATGTCGCTGTCCAGGCTTCTCCCTTTGAAATTCTCTCTGTGACTTGCACTTTCAAACTAGTTCTTTCAAAGAAAAATGGGAATATATAGAGTCTTTCACTTGATTTTATAGCAGCATGCCCCCCCCCCAAAAAAATGAAAGAGTGAAAATCGTGCCACCCCCCTCCCACCCAGAGCAATTGACTCTCTTATTTAGGCAATCCCTTAAATGTATTCACTGCAATCATATCTCCCCCCCCTCTTCTCACTGCTGCTGTGGACTTATAGGGTATAAAGCCTGTGGAGTTTCAATCATATCACCTACACAGTGTGGCTGCAGAGTCAATCACAAAGATGAGAGCAATTAATTGAAAAATATTCAACCAGAGCTGCGCTGCGCTCCAGTGAGGCAGGCAGGCAAATAAGCCATTTGATTAGCTGATAAGCAGATGACTCAACAAACATTCAAGGCATGTTTACTGTGGTTTGATTAGAGTGCGGCCAATATACGCAGAAGAACGGACACAAATACGTTGTGAAAACACTCAGCTGTTGCAATCCCAGAGGCAGCATGAGCGCACATAAAAACAATGAATTATTTATGGGGATTCTAGCGAAATATCACAGCGGATAATTTTCTGTATATTAAACGCAAGTTTCAAAATATGTCAGAGTCTATGCATTTCCCAGAAATCATTCCCAGTGACAGGATCTAGAAGCCGGAGATTGGATATAA
This sequence comes from Antennarius striatus, assembly GCF_040054535.1. Classification (NCBI taxonomy): domain Eukaryota; kingdom Metazoa; phylum Chordata; class Actinopteri; order Lophiiformes; family Antennariidae; genus Antennarius; species Antennarius striatus. The sequence goes on from NC_090778.1 coordinate 22,542,279, forward strand.
AATCACATTAGATTTTCTCGGCCTGCAAACCTGAACGTTTTACTATATAACACTACAGCGAGGGTTATTCACATGCTAATTGTGCCTCCTTTCTTAGTAAATATGATCAAAGGGTATTTGCTTTGTCTCTGGTTGAGGTATTAGCTGTGGTGCAAAATGAAAGGCCTCCGCCTTTAGTTTCATCTGAAAGACGATTGACTATACTAATAAATCCAGATTCAGATTTAGTAGAAACCAGCAGCTTCTGTTCAAACGGGGCATCTCATAAATAAAGTCCTTGTGCATCCATCCAGAGCTAACATTAGTGTCTGTCTCTGAGCTGAAAGCCTCATGCTATTACAATTTGTTCCTGAAAATGAACTCAGTATAATTGAGCAAAGTTCAAGTCTCCACAAACAGTAAAGTAACGCAAAAAAAAGAAAAGAAAAAGAAAATCAATATCAGCAGAGGCATGGAAAAAAGAGATAGCATCGATTTATCCACCATTGATTCACGAGGATCGCTGCATTGTGCCCTCCAGCTTGAAATGTATGCTGTCTGCCAGCTGATGGGGATGATCTGAAAAGGTGTCAAGTGGTTAGAGGACACAGAGGTGGAAGATGAGATTGGGGGCATCCAGAGGTGGCAAGGGAGGAAGAGTAGACCGGAGAGGGAGCAAGAGCATGTTGCATCAAATGGAAGCCAGCAGCAGAGGAAAAGCTTGATAAGAGGGCATAATTTTGTGAGGGTGACACCAGCGCTATGCGAGGTCTATTCTTCTCAGTGTTGCGTTAAATATCTTTGACAGAAGCAGGACAAGATCAGCATGAAAACAGAGAGATGTGTCAAAGAACAAAAATGTTGACGCAAAAGACGGCACCAGTTAAAATAAAGATTTCCCTGCCCTGTTATCCCACAAGCATCTCCATCGTTACTGGTTCTAGCTGACCCCTGTTTCAGCACTTCTAAGCACTGCAGCGGGCCAACTTCAGCCGATTGAGTGTGAAGTCAAAGGCTGCTGGCTGCAATAATACTGTACGAGTAAGCATATATCAAATCCTGCAGTTGTAAGTGTTTGACAAGAGAAGCAGCTTTTGCAATATCCTTAGTCTCAGCAATCGGCAAATAAATGACTCCCCAGAGATGTAATTCTGACAGTAAAATGTTGTTGAGAAGAGGGAAGGCCGGGATGGGGGCCAGAGGCCAGAATAGCCACACAGATCCAGACAATGAAGCGTAACTGAATTTTTTTGTATTTTTACAACATCCCGCTGTCTCCTCTGAGGCAGCTGGCAATCTCATGTCCAGACCGAATATTAGAGGGAGCCGCGTATTTGTTTGCTGCTGTGTCTGCTCTGGAATACTTTTTGACTGGAATTTCAGACAAAACAATAAAACACATTCTTTCCTGTGGCCTCGGCGTTGTAAAAGCTGTGATATGGTTTTTTCATGTGATTTGTGTTGATGGTGTAACACAGACGTAGCTGATTTATTGGAAAGTCTGTCACTTCATTGTAGGTTCCTAAACATTGCTGATGATTTACTTTGCACTTTGGAACTTTTTTTGTTTGTTTGTTTGGGTTTTTTTTTACTTATATGTTTTTCTACCTATCTAACCACATCAGAGATGTCTGACAACCTGAGTCGAGGCTACTTGGTGACATTAGAGTTTGTCATGAGTGTGAGTTTTATTCATCACTGGGCCAATATTAAAATAATTAATTATTTAAAAAGTGCAGAGATATGGCTGCTGCAACTACAGTGAAAAGCAAAAAGTGAACATGAAACAAGGAATGATTAATTTCTACATCTCTAATTTAAAACGTCGTCCTTCTTCACTTCAAATAAAACAAACGATCCAATTAAATAGATTCATATTTCATTGTCTCTATATGGTTCTCTATTCAACGTGAAGCATAAAAGTGGGGAGATGCTCACACACACTGTAGCCCCTTTTACACATATTTTTAAAATCTCCTTGTGGTGGTGAGGTAGTCGCACAGGATGTGTGTGATGTTTGGAAGTATTGGTGTACATTATTTAAAAATTAGCAATTAGCAGCTGATTAAAAGGAGAATAAAATGAATGTTACATCAGATCTGACAGCTTCTCCCTCCTAGAACAGGGATGATATCAATCATCCAAAAACAGGGAAGGTAAATAGCTTCTTTTTTTATTTTTTGCTGTTATACTACAAAGCTCATGTGTCAACTTCTCCTGCTCACAGGATGCCAGCATGCCAGCTCAAAATCACACACTGGAGTGGCATTATGCCGCTGCTGGCTCAGACGGTGTAGATCAATAATTGCAGCGTAGAGGAGGGACTGTGTTGTGGCGTGATTGCTGCGTTTGTGTGGGAAAAAAGTGTGGTGTGACCCCTGTCTCCACTGGATCTGGTCAGTGTCACGGCAGATCTGCCTCATGAAAATCAAAGACACCAAAGCAGGGATACGAAAACGTAATTAAATAAAACACAGAAAGTCATGCTCCAATGAATGCAAGATGTTTGCAAGTACAAGTTCTGCTCTGTAAGATGATACAAACATTTAAAGGAGCTGTTTCTACATTTAGTCACCACCATTATGTTAGCTGTAACCCTCAGCTGCATTTTAAAGCGATTAAACCCCTTTCTTCCATTTCTTAGCAGTGTAGATGTTAGCTTCCTGAATTACGACTTATTAACAACTCAAGTGCATATCAAGAACACTCACTCTCAGTGTGTATTTATTCCATCACTGTTCCTCCTGTGCATCAGCTGGTTAAGGCAGGGCTGACAAGAACACAGCTATTCTCTCTGTTGCTTGAGAGCTCCACATGTTCCATCGACCCTCACTTCCATACAAACCAGAGTCAGCTTGGCACTGGTGTCTGTGACAGGTGGAGGGCCACTATTCAACAGAAGTTGATTACAGTCCTTCGTAGTTTCTCAGTTCCGTACAACATGCATATTCTAACTAGTTTCAAGTATTTACTGAGTTCACTATAGAACATTTTTTTAAATTAAACATCTTCAAAAAATATTCAATTACTTAATTTATCATCGTGATGCTGAAGGATGCTTATGTTCAACAATTGGATGCACAATATGTCTGGAAGTGCTGCTCACAGCTGGAAAAAATACGTCTTGTTATTTGTGAGCTGTGAGAGCATCTAATTAAGAGTTAGATGAGAAAATCCATACTGATCTCATGTGTCTGTTCATTTTGAAACCAGACCATAGCATTAGCTTAGCTTAACACAAGAACCTGAGATGATGCTCTGTTGAAAGGGGAAAATGTCTGTCTCTAAAGTGCACAAAAATCAACAGATTGTGTTTTGCATACAGGTGATTTAAGGAAGACCCGCCTCATTAGCAGATTTATCGCAAACCTGGTATTGCTCATGCATAGACAGGAATACTGATTTTTTTTTTTTTACAAAAAGTTTCAACAGCACTAAAATGATGCTAATGTTGAGGGGTTTTTTTTTTTTTTTTTACCTGCAGTCAAAGTCGGGCTGGCATAGCTTTTGCTAAACTGAACTGGGCTAATCATCTACAGGTTCTGGGTAAAAACCCTAGACATGAGATCGGAATCCGTTAGCAAACCTGTGCCTTCACTTGGAAAGCAATAAGCATATTTCACTCTTTCTTAAAGCATAAATATTGCTTTAATATTACAGGTAGTCAACAGAAAGTTTTGACTATTTCATTAAAAAAATAACCTCATGTGGTCAGGCTTTTACATTTATATTGTGGGTAGATAATTAGAAAAGCAGGGATTTGTCAGCTCCTGTATTCTGAAATCCTTGTGTTGCGTGTTGAATTGCTTAGGCTTGTTCATTTGAAGTTGTGAGGATGTGGGTTGCACACTTTCCATGTCTCTCCATCTCAGTCAGTCAGGCTCCAGCGGACAGAGGGACCATCATCCTCTGCTTTGCGCAGAGCTCAGCTCTGCCCAATTTTGCACCTCCGTCCACAAGTGATAGAGCACTATCAGTTCTGACAGCTCCCCAGAGCCACTGGGATTTGAGTGCTCTTTCCTTTCACCCACTCCGCACCCCCAAATCTCACACACACACACACACACACACACACACACACACACACACACACACACACACACACACACACACACACACACACACACACACACACACACACACACACACACACACACACACACACACACACAACGCACAAACACAGAGCATTTCTACTGTCTGTCTTCTAAAAGGACAAGGGCTGGAAATGAAAGGCGGAACAAAAGCTGTCAGAGTAACGAAACAGAGAAGTGAGGGTATCTGTAGGGATGCAAAAGACAATGGGATACTTTGTCCCTTGGTTCATTATTGGCTTGTGTTTAATTTGAAACAGACAGCTAATCACATTACAGACAGGCACACCACTGTCTCCTGGAACCAATCGCCATGGCTAAACTGTCTCATTGGATTCTTGGTCCAATTACTTTACTTCCATACAAATCATCCTCGATGCGACTGAACTGCACGGCAGTTCAGACATTTGAGCTATACAATAAGACCTTTAAACTACTGGAGGCAAAGAGACCAAACAATCAACTTACAATCATTCAAATACCTTTAATTCAAGGAAGTAACACCACAACAGAGACAGGTGTGTTGCTATTGGTGTGTTTTGCACGTTGGGCTGTTATACTTGGAAAGATGAAGACGATGCCTCTTCACGGAGATAAATTATCATTACAGAATGCGTAGTGTGACCAGGTGATCTTTACTGTGGCACATTCCAGCCTTAACTTGGTTTCATGTGTGAAAGTGTTTTATTCCAGTAACACTAGCATACATAATGACTGCTGCACACCAAAAGTCAAAGTCTCCTGTTAATTGTTTACAGATTTACTGTCAACTTGGGGCCAGTGAAAACAAGTTGTAAACACATCACTGACAAATTAACTTTTCAGTGAGTTTCCGTAAACTTGTCAGTAAATGTCATGTCTTTTAAAACATCCCAGCAGCATTAGCATTAATTTGGAATATGGCCTCCATTTATTCTCACTCGCCTTGGCTTTATGAACAAACTCCTGAGGGACGTGTTTCCTGGGGATCATTGTTGTTGCTCCTCTGAGCCGGCAGCAGAGGTAACAACAACATAAGTGTGTGTGAATGGAGTAAACACAAGGAGGTCGTACACAATGTGAGATACCGATGAAGAGTATCATCACGATGACTTCCAACTGGGAGAATTAAAACATAGCTAGTAGCATTTGGCGGCTAACTCAAAGATAACCTCACCTGGCAACCTCCATCTGAATCCTCCCACCAGGAGCACTTCCTGTGAGGTCATCCAAAGATTGAGCTCCGCTCCTCACCACCGCTAGCGTCTGGACTCCAGGAGGAAGTCTACTTCATACTGGAAAGACCTAACGGATCACACAGCTACCCTTGTTGACCTACATCCTGCTGGGGATCGCAGATCGATCCTAATTGAATTTTTTTTAATTGGTGGAGAGAGCAAAATGCTTGTTTTTTGTTTTGTTTTTTTCCAAATTTTTTGGTTTATAAAGTGCTGCTTGACACAGATTTCAAAAACCCCAACACTGCAGAGTTATTCTGTGCATTTAATATGTTTGCTTAAGGAATCCTGGCTTGTTATTTGAAGCTAAAATATCTGACAGAGCCTGACTATAATTATCTGTGGATTCATCACTTTGTCATAGATGTAGTCATGTAATCCATTATTAATATAAAAATATTGATCCTTGCTTTAAATTCAAAAAATTTCCAAGGAGCTGTTTCTCAGGCACAAAGGACCCCAGTTTGGTTTTGACATAATTGTGAATAAGAGAGCGGGTTAAAAAGTCTGTGTTGGAAGTTGGTTATTAATCCCAGCAGGACGTCTTAGCACAAAGCACAAAGAATGAATGAGATCAGAACAGGATAGAAACATGCAGTCACATCACATGGGAAGAGAGACAGCCAAAATAAGCTGCTGGCAATTAGCCGGAGTTTGAGGTAGCTTTGTAAAAAATTAAATGGTCCATTTCCCATGTTACCAAGACATAAATGATTTTCAGAGCGATTTATATTTGCCCAATGAAGAAGTTGAATCCAATGATTGTCCTCATCCAGGTGTTCATTTACGTGTCTTTTTCCCTGGTTAAAAGGCAGACAGAGGTGAACACACGTTTGACCCTGGATGCCATATATGGATTATAATAACACCTTGTCCTCCGTAAAGCACAGTGTTCACTTCTTTCTCCAGCAGTTCCGTCTCCACTACGCTTCAGTTCCTTTGCAGATTTTTTTTCCTCCAATACCCAACTGACTTATTTCTATCTTTCATCACAACCGCTTCCAACCTTTTGACTCTTAATTCCTTTTTTGTTTCAAGAAAGGATCTTGACTGTATTATTCAATATTCATATTTCCATCTTCATAATTCCTCTTCACTCAACTCTGCCCTCAAAAAAAGCGGCCTTTCTTTTGCTTGGTGAATTATTATCCCATCTTCTGTGAGACCTTGCCAATCTATTAATCTAACTTGCCATTTACTGTCTTTTCTCTCTCTGCTCTGTTAAAGGTTGGCTGCCTCTCCTCTCACTTTATCTGTCAGTCAGTCTTTGTGTGCAAATCCCACGTCTTTCTCCCCCAGACTGAATTATTCAATTTAGATGCCATTTGTTTTCACAGTTGGCAATAGGGACTTTGTGCACTCTCCTCTTCATAAACTCTGGTTGTACTCAGTTACTGCACTACACCCTCACTCGTAAGATTTTTAATATTTTCTCACAATGCAACCCCATTGCGTTTGCACGTTCGTTTTCTTTGCTATCCTCAAAATTAGCAGCAGATAGGTGTGAAGAGGGTTTTAGAAGCTGTCGTCTCTGGAGACAACTCTCAGTTTCACACATGGCAATCAATTTTTTGAGACAAACGTTTCAGTGAGAGGTGCAATTAGGACTCGCCGTTTGATCAACAGGGAAGGGTTTGATGTGTATGCATTCAGGAACTTACTCCTTCTTAAGATGAGTTACCCTGAAGGGACACAACCTTACTGATTCAAAAACAAAAGTTTTCTTTTCCAATAATTTGATTTCAAAAACATTGATTGCATTGCTCTAAATAAAATATGGAAATTATAAAACTCTACTGTCATTGTGCAGAAAGAAGCAACGAGTAACATCATTTTTAAATTTTCGGTTCCCACACTTCACTTTTGGCATCCCAAGATGCTTTGCTGTTTATGGCACATTCCTGTAAATAATGTTAGTGTCTTAAAGTGCTGTAATCACATATGATTCCTCTCAGATTTCACTGCAGTTTACAGCATGACACTGTGTGAAATTTACACAACAGAACAGTGTTCACATCTCACCATACATTTACATCAAGGTTTTACAGGGCACAGGTTGACATGGAAATTGATTGGATTACAGGATGAATGCTTCAGCTTCAAATTCAAGTAATTGCACTTGACAGCTAAGAGCAAAGTTTAACTTTCATAACAAAAAGGTTTGCTGAAATAAAATCTTGTGATTTTCCAGGTTTGTGCTAGTACAAAGTGTGTAAGTGTACAGTACCGTATGTACTGATTCCTATGAGCTAAAATGGTCCATGTTTGACCCAATTCACCAATAACACTCCAAACCTTTCCTCTACAGCTATATTTAAAACGTGAATCGATGATAATAGCTCTTTCTGGTGCCCGTAATGCACTCTAATACCTTGTCTGACAAATATGCATCTGTCTAATCTAATCTCTGAAGCCATGGTTTCCAACCTCTCTAGCAAAACCTTTTGCTCCAACAGTAAATGGAGACAACCCATTGTATGGGGGGAAAAAACACTCTCCTGGCTTCGGTTATGCAAATTCATTTAAAGAATGAGAAAAAAAAGTAAAGGAAACCAAACCAGCCACTTTACACAACACAGAGAGAAGACTCAGTAAAGGTGGAGACTCTTCTCTATAAAGAGTTTTCTCATCCTAATTTTTATTCTCTGTTCTCCAATGTTCCCATTCCTTCTGGAAAAGATGTGGTCTGGTGATTGTGTAGGAATATTATATTTTTAATATTTGTAATCGTAGATTGGCTCACATGTAGACATAAATCCAAATGTTATTTCTTTCAATAAATTCTAAGTTTCAAAAAACCCAAATTGCATTGTTCTTTCATTTCAGAAAAAGTACAAAGAGGACCGAGTTAATAACATTCAAAGCCATAATAGTACAGGAAGGAAAAGTGAATGACTGGTCTGGCAAATTAAATCTGTGAGAGCCTCTGTGTACCCAGGGACCCTCACAGGGGCATTTTCTCCCCGGTGGCCTTAGCGCACCCTTTCTCCTAATGGAAGGGAAGCAGAACAGATGGGACACAAATTGCACTTTCATACACCTCAAGGTTCAAGGCAATTTCCCCTCTGCGCCTGTGAAGTTCTCAGATTGCCTCTCCATCCTTTGAGCCTTTCACTCTTCAAAGGAGTTTGGGTTTGTTCAGTGCCATGACTCATACACACACTAAAACATACTCTAACACCAGCAGGTGAACACACACATACACGCAAACACTAACCTAAAAGCAGTTTTCACTTTGGTCACCATACGAGGTTTCATTATCACAGAATTATTTCTGTAACTCATTTTAAGGACGATACTGATCAAAGACTTTGCGTGAATAAATAAAAAGATTACTGATCATATAAAAGAATCCTTTGTTTGGCCTGAGTAGTGCACCCTGATGTCCTTTATGGTGCTGCTTGTTTTTTCTCAAGTCATTACATGCAGCAGGGATTTGTGCGACCTGTAATGGCTCCGGTATTGTTGGATGTATTACAATACCGTTCTGATGGGTCACTATCAGTCTCTATTTTTTCAATTTTACAAACCATGAAAGCTGAAACAATAATAATGTATCAGAGCAAGTCGACTCCGTCTCTTTTATTTGATGCTGGATGTATGTTGCTGAATGGCCCAGGTGCCAGCAGAGCTGCTGAGGAGGTAATAAAAGACTTCCAGCAGCATTGTTTACAGCTCCATTAACAAACTAACATTAAGGCCCATTTGACTAAATACTGCTGACAGAGAATATGGTGATCAATCACCATGGCAACCCCAGTCATTAATTAATATTGCGCTCAGAGCTTAAGGAATGTACACATTTTTTTTTTGTCTTGTGCAGGGTTGGAAGGTGGTGTTGTTGGATTTCCTGGATGGAGTTTTCAACTGCGCCATCCTCCATTTCTGGCCTTTGTCCGATGCCGGCACAAGTAGCCTTGCTCTGCATACCAACTGAGGGGTTAACTGTGTCCCCAAAGCAATTACAGCCAATTGTGGACCTAGTTAGCAATTAGTGGATTAAATGTAATGAGTCTGTTGTAACCATGGTGACAGGATTTTTCAATGGTGCTTGTCAAAATGAAGAGCCTTTTAAAAAAAACAAAAAGGTAATGGTTTTAACAGATGGAGGTTCAGTCCATTTAGTATGACCATCACCTTAGTTTATTTAATGTAATTAGTTGTTCTCATGTGGAGCTTAAAATAAAAAGTCATTTTTAAAAATCATAATTAACCTGCAGAATTAATATAAGCAATGAAAACAGTCAGGCATAACATAAATCCTTGTCTGTGGATAAGAGCACCCCGTGTGGGCGGCTTGAAAGCAGTGGTAACCTCATTTTTGAGTCCAACAATTGTTTTTGAGCTTCTTTGTATAATATACAAAAATTACATGAAATCAGGTAGGGTTTAATGTTCATATACCGCACACGCATAAGCATAGCTAGACTCATATGAAAGCAGGGTTGCATATTAATAATAAGTTATGTGCACTCAGCTTGTACTGTATGTTGTTCACTCAGCTGTCAGCCATAGTTATTAGACTGTTCAGTCATATGCATATTGCACATATACAGTGCCATCTGTGCTTTTGTCCCTTCAGGGCCAGAGCTGACACATTACAGTGGGAAGACTCTTATTGAGTAGTATAATGGATTCCAAAATACAGCATTTGATATCCAGTGTAATTTGATCGCTATTTAGTCAGGATATCTGATGCTCATTCCTCTCCCTTTATGAAACCGTCTGTGCAAACGGGGCCAGAATCCAAAAATGATTTATGACAGATTCATGAAGAGAGGCCAAAGGGAGAGAAACAGATTAGGTAGAAATCTGGAGAGATAAAGATGAGACGTCTGTCTCCTGCTGAGGGCAGTGAGACAAGCCCTGTCTGTATCAAGCTCAGGAAATGTGCTCAGGGCCCTGACAGACAGCATCGAACCATCTCACAGCTGACACAGACATCATCTTTCTTTTTATTTCCTAAGGCAAGGGGAGAACTGTGACATTGCCAATTATGGAATCCTTAGGTGGCCTTAGGTGCTATATTTAGTTGTTTCATATACTGTCTATATATATATTTATATAGAGTTCAGATGAAGGCTCTTGTAGTCATTACTTCTCAATAAACATGTCATCATGTGTCCAACCAGGTAGTGACACGAGAGACAGGTACATCATGGCCAGAAATGAGTGCAGTTGAAGGGTAAGGTCTGATACTGTCAGCTGAGCACATGAGCAGCGGACAACATCATTTATCCAGTCCGCTCCTCCACTTTATTCAACTACCACTGTGGTGGAAACAACAGCAGAAACTGTATTTGGACAGCACACAGACATCCCTGTTTAAAAAAGAGCAGCCGCTATCTAGAATCCAAACACCCTTATCATTCAGGGGAATGCGTTTTCAAGTCATATCATCATTTCAGAGTTCACAGGGTTGAGCAGACTTTGACACTTGATAACACTGAAAGTGTGTTTTCTCACAGTGTGAAGTGGAATTTGTGCTGACAAATCAACAGCAACCCGGGCTGATTCAGCCCATTTCTCCAGTTTTTAGCTCCACTCTCCTTTTTCATTTCTCCCCACCTTTCAGGCACGATGGCTGTCAGTCGTAACACCGGTCAGCGCGAGCCTGGACGTAGTTGAGCAGAGTGCTCGGGGTGGGTGGGTGTGCGATTACCCTCGCCCCGGCTGCTGCAAGCACTGAGGCGGTGGAGGAAGTTTGAGGGAGAGTGGTGAGCTTTTAATACCATGCACAATAGGCCACCTCAACCCCAGACAGGCACCATATTTACACTGAGCTAAGGCTCTCACTGAGCCTTATAACAGAGCAGGCAGAATGATCACCCCTCGCTTCGCAGCCAGGGATCCATAATTCATGAGAAGAGGTGGATGGGGTGCAAACAGGGCATGCTTACAGAGGGGGGGCTGCCGCCTGAGGAGTGTGTCCTGAGCCCTGTGTGTCTAAGTAATTAAATGGGATTAGGTATGCACTGAACCCATTTTCAGAGAGATTGGCTGGCAATGCCATTATTATTGGAAAGGATCAGAGGGGCTTATAGGCATTGGGGAAAAAGGTAACTGAAAAGGGAGGTTTGAGGAGATTTATTAAAAGAAAAAGAAAAAACTACCTTCAAATGTGGATAGCAGGTAGGAGACAATCATCTTTTATGTACCTCTTCCATCTTGAAAGGACAAAGCATCGAGAGTGACCGTGTCCCACAGCTGGGCTTCCTGCCCTGACACAAGGGCAAACTATGTCCACAAACTCTGCACCTCCGCTCTGCTCTAAACATCCGTTCCTAATTTGTGTGACAATGCCAGTGTGGATGGCACCTGATTTGCAAGAGGGTGCCCGAGGCAAAATCCATTTGAATAAGCACACATCCAAGTTATCAGGGATCATGAGGAAGAGCTCACAGCCAGGAAGGGCGCTGTGTCTTCCTCGCTAGCTCAACACCTCTACACCCTCGGCTAACGATGTGCCTCTGCGTGCACCTGGACGGTAATCCTAACAATGCACCAAACAAAAAGGTCCACAAATAATCACATATTGTAACCCAAACATCTTATTCCTAATCTGTACCAATCATAAATCCCAACCGGTGAGCCCTACTGAGGCATGATTTCCTCTTGCTAGAAGAGCTGAAGCAACTTCTTGTTTGTGCCTCCTTTTCCCTTCCAGAGAGAACCTTTTGGCGACAGCAACCCTGGGAGAGATGCAGAAAGCACATCCCCTGGGGAGAAAAGCTGCCTCGGGCTTCAGAAAGCCTATTTACAACAAGCTGTGCTTGTTACTTTCATCAAAATAGAGCACTGAGCTTTTCTCCTGCCTTGTTTTTTTTGTGCTTTTGGCAGGAGGTTGTTATTGTAAAGCACTGACTCCATTCTGCTCAGCGGTGCGGTGAAAGGCTAGCTGTCCATGACCATGGAGAAGACAAGAGGGAGACGACTGTTGGACAGAAGACACACCCTTCTTCTCTAAGAGCTTGGTCAGTTTTATAGAGTTTGAAGGAATGTCTCTGGGAGTAGGGGAGAAGCCTGACTTGTCATAGAACCTCTGATCCTACATCATGTTCACTTAGAGGATTGTTGGTCTCTGGTGGGCACATTTGTCATTATCTATTGGGCATGGGGCCATCCAGATGTTGAAGGAGAGGACAGGAAATCAATAGACTGGACTGGACTGGGCTGCTAGAAGACCATAGGGAGGTCTTCTGACTCTGGCTTGTGCGGCTACTCCTCTATCAAGCCTCTTTCCACTGCAGTTTGGTGCTGCACATTGAAATTCACCAGAAGAACTCATCAAAGGAGTGACAAATCATGCTACATTTGACTCCACAGATTTCAAACAAAGCAGCAATCGCATCCACTTACTGTTCAGGAAAGACTTCTGTTTGCTTTTGATACTTGATCCTTACCTTTGTTCGTAGCACCAAACACAGAAACAAGTTGCATGGAATATTTCACATTGGAATTACAATTTTAGCGTGTGCTGAGATAGAAATTATCTGCCAAATCTTTTAATGCTGCGTGTTTCCTGTTTACTTTTATCAACCCTGAGTAGAAGGAGAAAAGAGAAACTCTAAGAGGAATCAAGGTCAATGACTCCTTGACAATCGCTCCATCTGCTAGGTGTTATCATTTCATTACCTACCCACGTCAACAGACGTTGCTATTTTCTTTTTTTTGAATCCATTTCCATAGTAACAAGTAATTCATTGTTTTTAAGGGGCCATTCATTCCTGGACAATTTCACCTAATGGCACAATATCAGAGACACTTTTCAGCTGTCTGACAAGTCGCTCTATGTGTGTGAAAGACAAAATGTGCACATTAGGAGGACAAAGCTAAAGGTGCTATATGCTGTCAATCGTTCCTGAGGGGTAATAATCATTTAAACAATATGCCATTCGCCCACAAGGTGGAGATTTTCATATACGTGACTGACTGTGCTGCTAATCTGGCTATTGTCACTATCAACTCCTGGGCTCGCTGCCATCCTCTCATTTCCCCACCCTTCCTCTATTTTACCTCAAGTATGTAGAACAAAGCAGGGGAGAAATATCACCCTAAGGAGGTGGTCCACCTACAGAATCTATAAAGTCCTCTGTCAAAATCAGCTCCATCGCTTTATGAGAACATTAATCTGCTGCTGCAATGCACTGCTCTTCAAAGCACCTTCACAATGTGGTTGTTCTTTTTTTTCTGCTTCTTCTTCTTGTTACTGCTGTTTCTCATGTGCTTTGTTATACAAAATCTCAAAAGTTTATCAAAATGGAAGGAAGGCTGTAAGGAAGAAACAGCGCCTCTGAGAGAAATAAAGGATGGGGATGGAGTGGAGACAGAGATGGATAGAGGGGAGAGGAGTCGGGAGGGAAGAGTTGCACTTTTGAGTAACGGCACGGCCAAAATAAATCCTCTACAGGAAAAACAAAACATCCTGTGGAATAAAATTCTGGCACAGCCTTCGAAAAATGCTGCAACCTTCATCCTTCACTCTGGAGTGTCAGATTGGGTTTGGGAGAGATTGAGAAGTTGTCCTTGCAGTTGTGCTTTTTCTGCTCAAACACTGCATGTGCATTCTGCTCCACAAATACGCCACAAGTGTACAAACACACTCAAAAACACACACATTCACATTGTAGCTGGGTCAGTGGAGTGAGAGCATCCAACCACTTTAATTGGCTGCCTGTAGGTGCGAAATGAGTGATATCTGTCAAACCAGGGAGCTCAAAGAGGAAACAAAGTTAAAGATGTATTATTCCTGCAGGACTCTATTGTCTCCACACTGGCCATGACAAATGCAGCTCACGAAAGCTCCCCATCCACTATTAAAATCCGATTCTTCTCTGGCTGTGTTCAGTCGCTCCAGAGATTATTAACAACCCACAAAGAAAGCTCGGTTCTGTTCTGTAACAGCCTTGCTGATGTGGAGGTGCTACCTGGAGTATGAGTGAAGCTGAGCAAATGCTCTGTTCAGTAAATAAATTAAGTGCATAAATAAAGGTGGTAATCGACAGAAGGCAATAACAGACCCCACGTCTGTTAATTATGGCCCTGCTGCAGATTTGGGATTTCCTGAGCTAACAGGTAGAGGAGTCTGGGATTGCAGGGTTCCACAAGGGATTGCAAAGCGCTGCTTTGTCTGCTGATAAATGTGCTCGGGGTCTTTAGAGGTGATCTCAGACACAAATTTAGTGCTGTCAATGCGGAGAAGGCAAATAAAATGCATCCAGAATTATCTTCACTAAGGAGGCTCCACTCCAGTCATTTCACTTAACAGCCTGTCCTTTTTTTAAGATTCACTCCGTAATCACAGATGAGAGATGTGCACATCAAACAAGACGAGCGACTTTGGTCTGCACAGATGCCTTATAAAAAGCAAACAAGCTATAAATAAAAGAGAATTTTATAGAGGGGCGTCTGTCTGGTGTGTGGGGTTGAAATGGGAAGAGGAAAGGAAAGGAAAGGAAAGGAAAGGAAAGGAAAGGAAAGGAAAGGAAAGGAAAGGAAAGGAAAGGAAAGGAAAGGAAAGGAAAGGAAAGGAAAGGAAAGGAAAGATCAGTGAGACATCAGAGACCACAGTGTATGAATTTACCTATTATGGATACAGTGTGAGGCTATTTAAATGTGATGATAGAAACAGGTTGGCTCAGGGTGGGGCTGGTGTCACAGCTTGTAATGAGATCCTTTGATGTGGCAGATAAAGCAGGAGCTGAATAAGGGATAGGGCCCTCTGGGGAGGACAGGCGAGAGGACACCAGTCCAACCATCACAGCCAAGGAGAGGAAAAGGGATGAAAAGGAAAGAATGTGACTCAAGTGTAGGTGGGGGCAGGAAACAGCACCCAGACAAGACAGGATGGGTCCTACACATTTGTTCTCTTAACCCCACCCTTTTTGTTACTGTCTTTCTTATGTAATCAATTCTGGTTTACTTAATTTAATCTGATTTTAATATTGATGCCAGATTTCAGAAAGAAAAATTTAAGAACAGCAAATATAAGGGAAGTTTATTCTATTTTTTTGTTGTCCATGGAAAACGTACAAGATTTCTTAATTTCTTCACTAACCCAGTGTGGTTCTATCTATGTCAATGCAGAGGATTTATGGACAAACACTACGTTGCTCGAAAGCATTCGCTCTCCCATCCAAATAATCAGAACCAGGTGTTCCGATCACTTTCACGGCCACAGGTGTGGCTCTCAGGAGCTCAGATAGGATGGTACACTGATAGGGTGCTACCTGTGCAACAAAACCAGTTGTGACATTTCCTCCCTCCTAAATATTCCACAGTCAACCGTCAGCTGTATTATAAGAACAGCAGCTCAGCCACAAAGTGGTTGGCCACAGAAACTGACTGATGCGCATAGGGCCACACTTCACGTGTTCTTCAGATTAGCTCAAGAACAGTACGCAAAAAATGTTCCGTGCAAAAGGTTTCCATGGCCGAGCAGCTGCATCCAAGTCATACATCACTTGTCGGACTGCATAGTGCCAAATGTAAAGTTTGGTGGTGGTGGGGGGTTATGGTGAGGGGTTGTTTTTCAGGAGCTGAGCTTGATTTTCTTGATTCCAGTGAAAGGAACTGTGGATGCTTCGGCATACCAAGACGTTTTGGACAATTCCATGTTCCCAACTTTGTGGGAACAGTTTGAATCTGTCCCCTTCCTCTTCCAACATGACTTTGCACCAGTGCACAAAGCAAGGCAACATGAAGACATGGATGAGAGAGTCTGGTGTGGATGAACTTGACTTGCCTGACCTCAACCCAACAGAACACCTTTGGGATTAATTAGAGCGCATTTGTGTGACCTCACATTCTGGAAGAATGGTCAAAAGTTCCCATAAACACACTCCTAAAACCTGTGGACAGCCTTCCCAGAAGAGTTGAAGCTGTTGTATGGATTAGGACTTGGATGTCACTTACATTTATGAGTGAGTCAAGGCAGGTGAGGGAATACTTTTGGCAATATAGTGTATGTATAGATTGAAGGACTGGACGCATGGATGGACGTGTCCATTTACAGAAAAAGAGGGAGCATAAATGGGCCTCAACAGGGAAGGTAAAGGATTGAATTTGCCTGGCTGTTTTGTTTACTATGTACTACTGCCCTATTCATATGTAAAAATCACACTCGACACAGACTGTTAAATGGCATGCCTCTTTTCTCTAAAGATTCCCATTATGCTGTCTAAAAATCATACACTGCAGCAGCATTGGTTTGTCCAGTGTAAATAATCACAGGCGGCACAAAGAAAAGCCTTCGTTGTCACGCTTTTCGCAAAATCTCCATGCAAAAAGGTCTTCTGTTTCCTCGTGTATGTTCAAGATGGCAAACACACACATACAGTACACACACTCCTGACCTTAAGAACACTATGCTCACACCAGGTGTCCCTGTGGAGTCCGGCTGGGTCGCTCTGCCATTAATAGACATCTCCACCTGCTGTCTCAGTTTAGCCTTGGCTTGTTTTATTTTTGACAGAAATCAATCAGGTTCTCACAAGGCCTCATCAGCTTACGGTACGCCTGAAGGCACACCCACTGTGCACTTAAAACGCGTGCATTCACACGCTCACATATACAAATACAAACAAAAAGCTCAAAAACAACATGTAGGCCTCCGCTTGATGTTTCCTTTTTTTTGATGGGAAGCAAAGTGCAAAGCAAGAAAGGAATCATTTGACAGAAAGAACGAATGTGACAGTGTGTATTTGGAAGCCTTGTCAGTATTATTGAAGCTGACTTTGAAGCCGAGGACAGAACAATAATCAAGGCCTGCGTCTAAAAACACAGAGGAATCTCAGCACGAGATGTTCTTTCTGACTGGAAACAAATTGGATTTATCATCAATGTCACCTGACGTGATCTTACATACCATTAGTCATAGGTAATCTTTGATTATTCAGTATATGCACACACACAGGCTGCTTTCATCTCTCAGAAGTTTGTCTTCAAAAGCCTAGCTGTTGGAATGTTGTGATTAAGATTATCATAAAATTGGGTATCTTTGGCTGGTCAAGGTTTGTTTTGTTCATATCTCACCACCAGGCCATGTGTTTGGGTTAGGGTTAGGGTTAGACCAGGGTGCTGGTAGTGGATCGCTGCTGTAGACAAAAATGAAAGGAAATATCATTATCAAAGACAATCTCCCGCCACCCTTCCATGCAGTCGATCCTGAATGCAACGAAATAAAGGATTATAGTCTAGTGGACTGAACTTTGGACTGCAAGGAAACGTGAAAGGCCTTGAGGGAAAGTCAAACCCGTACGTGCTCGGTGATGACAACAGTAGGATATTTACAGTCAACGCCCTGGACAGGGGGTTGCATTTCACCCAGAGACTCAAAACCTCGCAGGACCATCAAAGCAACAACAGCCACAACCTGGCACGTATGGGCCCGTGTGTCACGGCTCATTTCCCTCCACTCTTCATGTCTGTTGTTGGGCAAATGACTCGTGGAAAACATTCCCATGTACACACCTGAAGTTGGGTGTCTTTTCCATCTCTCAACATCCGGAGCACTCCATATGGAAATCCTGACTTTTACATACAGATAGTTAAACCACTGTCAGCTCTGATTTATTTCAGATGAATACCTTTCCTACTTCTTCTATTTTTTATTATGAAATGACTTTCAAACAGCTGAGTTTTTCAATCGACATTCAAACTTTCTCTTTTATAGTTTATTTTGAAAAATAATCTGATATTTACCTTGGACATTGAGTGATGATGTCTTTGATGTGTTCATTTTTTAGTCTGTTCCCTTTTTCCGATTTGAAATTTTCAATTTGATTCTATCTGCCTTGTTAAGAAATGTTTATTTTATGACAGTTGTAGGTAAACTAATATATTTGGCTCACACTCAAGTTCAATATCAGTTTCCATGGCGATCAAGTGCAGCATCCATAGTTCCCATCTGACAGGCTGGATGGGTACATCGAGGCAGACAATGCCATGGAACACAGAAAACGGTGCTGAAAAGTATGAATTAATTTTTCATTGAAAAATGCCAAGTTGGCATAGTGCTACATCTGTGCCCAGTAAATGGGAGGATGAACAACTGACATGAGTAAAACTTAATTGCATAGTGTACAAATCAGTGAGTGTACTGTGTTTGACGCATTACGCTGGTCTGCCTCAGCCTGCAGCAACCTTCCACCATCAGGTAAATGAAACTTAATTAACAGTTGTCTTATTGTCAACACCAATACAGTAAACAAGTCACACTTGACACTAGTCCTGTTCGCAGTTGCTAAGCCAGCAGCAGTGACTCCAAGACTTGAACAGAATATGAATGAGTCCCTCATAATGAATGATAAAGGAATGAATGTTTTTAATACATTTTTCTTCAGCATGTGGCCTGTTTGACCCTGCCCTTCAAAGAGCCACAATCAACCAAAACTGAAAAGTAAAAATTGAATTGAAATCTCAGATGTTAAAAACCAAATGACGCCCAAACCTAATTTAGTTACCATAGTCACACAAAAGCTTGACTGTGCATGAAATTTTTATGCAGCGTAGGTCAAGGAACAACCCATTCAAATTTGGAGGGAGTTCAGATAAATGTCAAATCATCCACTCATTCATTCAGTTTACACACCGCTTCCTCCACTGTCGTGGGCACGGGGGTTGCTAGAGCCTATCCCAGCGAACTTACGGGCATGAAAGGGGGACAGACTCTGGACATGTTGCCAGCACATCGAGAAAAAAAAGTGTTATTTATTTATTTACTTACCGATACTTACTTTACGTTCTTCACTGCTGACATAGGGTGACCATTTCACTACTTATATGTCTGGCACTGCAGCTGCAGGTAGTAATAATAATTTGTTTGTGAATGACGGGAATGAGGTGCACTTGTCAGTACAGTTTACATTTGGACAAAGCCTTTTTCCTACTCATCTAATTAATCTTGGTTTGAATTACAAACATGACAGTAGTCCTAATTTTCACATCTATCAAAAAACAGATTAAATACATTAACATGAATATGGAAGTCATCCTTCATTTGACCTTTTGCTAGCATTAAGACTGAAAGCAAGGGAAAACTGCAAGCCTGGCCTCTTCTGCATAATCGCTACACAAACAAAAATCTAAGTGTCAACTTGTGCTCTTTAGGAGGATGTGAGACAGAGCTCGACACACTGCAAATTGCAACTCTGCAAAAGACAAGGGAATAAAGGCAACATCTTCATTAATTTAATAACACATCCACAAATACTCTAATGCATTAAAACCCAGAAATAATAAAAGCATTAGTGAAAATTGCAGTAAAATCAGGGAAGGAACGCAAATGTATGTTTACATGTTGCTGCAATGGTTCAGGACTTTTTAAGCTATTGAAGTTGGGCAGGTGTGTGCAGCAGCCCCCTTTCTCTGCCAGAAATCAAGCAAAATACAAGCAGTTGCAAGGGAACCCAATACAGGTTTCACTTCCTGACCTCATCCCGGCAGTAGGGGAGAGTCTCTAAATCTTCCTTTCAACAAAAACTTCTCCTCTAAGGTCCACATTTCCACCTGCCTGCCCTGACATCCCCCACACGCTGCAGCTGTGACCTCAGAGCTCTTTCTACACCGCATAGTGGGAGGAGGTTACAGCGAGTCAAGAGCGCAGCAGGCATGTTTGGGCTCTGTAATGTAGGCTATTATTCTGTGTTCAGTCTTGACACTATCAGCCCCTGGATTTTTCAGAAATGTCACTGATAAGGCATTCTGATATTACTGTATCTCACTGCAGTTTGAATTATTTTTGGTATGTGCCATTTATTGGTATCTGTATGTATTTGCATGTCTTTTACATTTTTAGATGTAAATAGAAATATAGTCATGGAGTCATTTTTCAGATATATTCATGAATGTGAATGCTGTATTAATGACAAGGTGACCAAGAAAATCAACCCTTAAAATTTGGAATCAGGGGTTCACAGCAAATTAAAGAAAAACAATCATTCAAATGAAAGTATTCTTTGGTATCTACCGCAGTCACTTTTGAAAATCCGTCAAAATTTAACACTAACCTTACAAGCAAATGAAAAATTTGTTCAAGCATTGTAGACATTGCAGAGGAAATTAGTATCCCACACTGACATCTCCTCCACTCCATTCAACCGCGTGTAGACCTCGCCACCTCCCCCCTGCTTCTCTTGAGATAGTCATTGTACCCCCTGATGGCACGGGGCATGAAGGAGGACCTCAGCCTCTCTGTGGAGGCGCTGTGTGACAGCAGTCTGCCGCTGAAGGTGCTTCTCTGCTGGGAGAAGGTGGTGTGTAGGGGGGGGCTGGTGTTGTTCATGATAGCCCTGACTTTAGACATGGTCCTGCTCTGCAGAAGTGTCTCCACAGAGTCCAGGCTCAGCCCGACCACTGAGCCCGCTCTGTGGATGAGTCTGTTCAGACGGTCCATATCTCTTTTCCTGGCCCCGCCACCCCAACACACAATGGCGTATGACAGCACACTGGAGACTAAGGACTGATAGAACATGAAAAGGAGCTTAGGACAGATGTTGAAGGAGGCCAGCCTCCTCAGGAAGTACATCCTGCTCTGCCCCTTCTTGTACACGCAGTCCGAGTTGAGTGACCAGTCCAGTCTGCTGTCTAGCTGCAGTCCAAGGTACTTATAGTTTTCTACCACTTCCACCTCACTGCCCTTGATGATCACTGGCTGTGGAGAGGGAGGTGCCCGCCGGAAATCCAGCACCATCTCCTTTGTCTTGGAGACGTTGAGCTGGAGCTGGTTCTGTTGGCACCACTCCATGAAGTCAGCCACCAATGCCCTGTACGCCCCCTCATCACCCTCCTGGATACATGCCACTATCGCAGTGTCATCGGAGTACTTCTGTATGTCGCATGTATCCAAGTTGTGCTTGAAGTCCAATGTGTAGAGGGTGAAGAGAATGGGGGAGAGCACGGTCCCTACTGGCGCCCCCGTGCTGCTGGTCACCATAGAAGACAAACAGTCTCCCATACGGACGTACTGGGGTCTGTCCGTTAGGTAGTCCTTGATCCAGCTCACGAGGTAGGGGTCCACAGCCACGGAGGTCAGTTTGTCCTGCAGGAGTCGGGGCTGGATGGTGTTGAAGGTGCTCGAAAAGTCAAAGAAGATCACGCTGATGGCACAGCCCCTGGCGTCCAGGTAGGAGAGCACACGCAGCTTTTGGAGTGGGCTCGGGAGAAGTGGCAGGGGTGGAAGGAGAGGAAGCACAGGAGGAAGGAGCATCAGTGGAGCGGTCTGCAGAACTGGGAGAGGCCTGGGACGAGGAGCTAGGAGTGGTGGGGGAGCTGAACCGATTGACAAGCTGTTTAGTTCATTCGCTCATTCAATATTCCCCGCCACAGCGCTGCGCCCTTTCCTGTGTCCGGTGATGGTTCTCATCCCATTCCAGACCTCCAGCACCTGGTTGCACTCCAGCTGTTTCTCCAGCTTCCTCCCGTATGCCTCCTTGGCCTCCCTCAGGCAGAGTCTCACTTCCTGCTGGGCCTTCCTCATCTCCTCCTCGTTCTTGCTTCTGAACGCCCGCTTCTTCCTGTTCAGGACAGCCTTCACTTCCTTTGTTACCCAGGGTTTGTTGTTGGGGTAACACCTGACTGTCCTGACAGGGGCCACGGTGTCCACACAGAAGTTCATGTAATCTGTAAAACACTGAGCTGCTCCCTAAATGTCCTCCCCATGTGAGCCCAAGATGACATCCCAGTTGGTGGTCTGGAAGCAGTCTGGAAGCAGTCCCTCAGCGTTTCCTCTGCTTCCGGGTACCACCTCCTGACCTGTCGTGTTGCTGCTGGCAGCCGTTTCACCAGCAGAATGTAGGTGGGCTGTAGGTACACTAGGTTATGGTCTGATTTACCTAGTGGGGGGAGGGGGCTGGCGGTGTATGCCTCCTTAGCATTAGTGTAGAAAATATCGATGGTTCTGTTCTTCTGTGTGGGGCAGTCTACACACTGGACCATTGTGGGGAGAGATGAGTCCAAGGTGACGTGGTTAAAGTCACCGGTGATAATGACGAGCGCCTCCAGGTGCCGGGTCCGAAGAGTGGAGGTGGTCCCACAGATGGTCTCACGTGCAGTCTCAGGGTCCGCCCGTGGAGGGATGTAGACGGCGAGGACAATGACATGTGAGAATTCACACACCAGGTAGTAGAGCCTGATGCTAACAGCTGTTAGCTCCAGATCACGGTTACACAGCATCAATTTCACCATCACGTGTCCCAGATGGCACCATCTATCATTGGTATAAATGATTAATCCACCTCCTTTCTTCTTACCGGCGGTGAATATTTAAAAGAATATTTAAAAGCACCTGTAGATCTTGCTGATGATCACCAGAAAAATCCAGTCAGTTTTTCTATGGGCCAAACTGTACTTTTCCAAATAATGTCACTGAGACATTCTGAAACTTTCCGTTGGGAAGCAGACAAACAGTCATACCATGGAGAAAACATTACTGTCTTGTCAGAAGTAAATGTGTGTGTTGCTGATACTTACTTGAGCTTGGGAAACTCTTTGACACCTCTTTTCATCAGAATTTTGCACCATTGCTAATCATAACTAGAGCAAGTAGAGTAGCAGCTGAACTGTGATGATTCACAGATATATTAATACATAAGTATACATTTAAAAATAGTCTGAATAAATATTTATACATACTTTATTTAGTCTGTATCAAACATTTTAAAACAGTGCATTTGCCAGTAGTTTATTACGCTTATATTTTCTCTTTTAATGTGAGCGTCTCCAGAACTGATTGACTTCTGTTAGATTTACTGTGTTGAGGTGAAAAGAAGCTCCTCCAGTTCCCACCTATCACCAGAGGGCAGATCACGCTCCGCTCTGGAGGGTGAGGTCATAACCTATGAATTTTTAAGGTTCATACATGAAAGGGTAAAGACAAAAATAGATAATTCATCAAAGGGAGTCTTTTACGGTTTTGCATGGGAACAAAGGGCTCTGTAAATCATTACTAATCAGAATCCTAAGAGCAAATTAAATTGGCACAAGAATCAATGGTCTTGGATCAATAGGTGGAAAGGACGGCGGATTTGGCTCCAGAGAGCTGTGGAATTCCAGAGGCCATACAGGAGGCCTCGGATCTGTTTCCACTTTATAGCCACAGCTGTCAGAGCTCATTCACGTCAAGATGGACCGCCGTTTCTGAGTGTGGCTCAGCTGGGCTTAACTGCAGCGAAACTGTAGAGGGTAGATAAATATGAGGCAGAAATCGGACTGATGAAATCTGACTGATAAACAGAAGATTCAGATAAGATTCCCAGTGCCTGTTTGCCTCTGCATCTTTCTCCTCCATTCATCCTTTAGAAAGATTGGATTTAAAGTCTGCAGTGGTGCAACAGATGGCTCCAAGTTCACGGATGCCATAGTCCCACATATTTAAGGTCACAGGCAATGATGCACCAACAGCAAGTGCACGAATCACTATGAATAACTCCATAACGGTTGTAAACCACACTTAAGACAGATCGGCATCGACACAGCTATCCTGCCATCTGTTCACTTGCAAAGCAGTTCTATGGATGGCGGTCCTATTTTGTCACTGGGTCAGTCTCCATCAATCTCTTCCAGACTATATATCCATAGCCAAAAAACTCATAGATAGATAATTAATCTGGATATCTGGTTGAAAATTAATTACATTACATTAGATAAAACATAATGACAAGGTGCGCCCATATTTATCCAAGGGCCACTTCACTATTAACTAAGTGACACAGTTCCCCTCACATGCACACCTCACACATCACTTCATGTGCTTCCTGAGAAATATAGTTGTGAATTCCGTCACTGTTTCACCTTGTCAGAAGCTTACAATTATAGCATAGACCCCCGAGGCAAAGCTAATCTCAAAGCAAAAGGAAATCTTCTATCATATCAAGTGAAATTACTGTGAGCTTTCCTCAGCCTATTCTGATAAGATACCGATCAGCCAAATAGATTGGCTTTTCCATTATCTGCCGGGAAATCTTGGAAGGCATTGGGTAGATAATTTGCTAATGTTTCCTGTGACCTCCTGAGATTTAAATTATGTCTTTGGCTACATGTCAACTCAATCCTTCTGTTTACCAGGGAGCAAGCACTCAAAGAGCCATTAATATTCACTGCAACATGACTGTCTTTTCATATATTTCTGTGCACCATCTATACACTCCATGCTACTTGCAGGATGTAGATCGAGCCGAATGGAGGCTTTAAAGACCTTGTGGATGTTCAGTAAAGAAATGTCATGGAGAAAAGAGGAAAATGAGTAATTATAGAAAATGGGGACAGAGGAATAATGTAATTCAGAAATTGGATAATCACCTTTAGTTTCAAATGTTGCAGAAAACTAGGCTTCTACAGTCCAATCCATATTTCAATGGATCTACTCCAACATTTTGAAGTAAGGTTCAATTATTTCTAGGTTTAATTAACAAAATGTAATGAGCTGCTTTGATGTGGGAATTTACAGAAGCGAACGCGGTGAAATAATTTTAACAATAGAGTCTCATTGTCTTTTCTCATTAAAGCGGTTGCTTTACTCTGTGCATGTTTTTATCATGAACATAAGAAGGAAAAGAGGTTAGCAGCTTAAATGCTGCTCATAAGCAATTCAAATTCAATAAAATATGCAAACACATACAGATTTTAAAAAAAACAAAAAAAACGCCTGTATATTTTGTCGTGTTATAAATCTTTTCTCCTCCTCAATAAATGAAGAAGTCAGTAAAATTATTCCACAAGAACATTTTGGAGCCAATCAGGACTTTGTGTTATAAGAGCAATATGACCTGCTATTGTTGTGAAAGATGAAGTGAAGCTCAGCTTTATGGGTGTGAATGTCCTACCCCAGGCAGAGCATGTTCTCTGCTCCTGTACCGACACACTTATGTCTTAATAACAAATCAGCCATGATTGGAACAATGCCTTCCTGGGTAGAAACTTGTCAGCAAGTCTGATCATTTAAAGAGGACTTGAATCACCGGCAGGAAATGGGAAAGCAAATACTGTACACTCAGAACATGCAGTATGGTGTTGCATTGTAAAAAAGCTTATCAAAACCAGCCTCACAATGATTGAACGATGGCTCAGATTCAGCCGGCTTGTATTACACAGCGAGAAAAATGAACACAAACCCAAGAGAAATGAACACAGCTACCGTCTGATCCGTCAGTCATATATTTTAAAACCTTGCTCAAATTTTCATTGAGCCCAGCGGCATCCCTCCTTCTGGACTTATTAAATCATCCTGAAGCAGCGAGGCTCTTTCACACACAATATTAGAAAGCCATCCCCCCTCCTATTACCAGCTACAGCCCTGTGATTTAAAGCTTTGATTCTGTTCAAATGACAACAAAGGTGAGCCCAGAGCTGACGCTCCTAATTCATCATGCCCTGCTTGATAAGAGTGGGATTAATGCTTTTAATGCGACGGTCGCAGGGAATCATCCATTTTAAAGCTGGCTCCCTGGAGGATGCAGCTAAAAAGGGAAAACACCTGAAACACAGGGTAGGGTGAGGGCACATCACAGGGATAGGAGCTTCACAGAACCTCTTCATCGAGGCTGGAGCGGGGCTGGTCTCCTCCTTCCTGCTAAAAGCCTGCCCTGTAGCCCTGGCCTGCATCCCAGGAGCAGATGGTTGCAAGACCTGAGGTAAAGTTTGACCTAAATGCTGAAATTCAAAATTCAAAAAGCGCCACATTTACCCTGCTCAAACATCCATCCTCCTCATATCCTCTCCCCTGCTGGGCCCACCATAGGGGGTGAAGCTCTGTCACATAGCTCTTTGACCATTTGAGATCCATACAAAAAGAAAATGATGTGTGTTTTGGACATGTTTTCCTGCCTTAATCGCTCATTATGTAGTCACTGCATGCTTAATTTAACATCTGCCGACACCTCCACCCCAGCTCAAAACCCCTGTACTTGCACATCCACATTGGGACTTGGAATCAAAATGATCCATTATCCACATGTGTCTGGGCAAAGTGAGTGAGATCCCAGCTGCTTCTTGCTGTAGCTGTAATATTTTCTTTAGCTTGCTCTGTCTCCAAACCAAACCGCCCATAATGAGAAGGCAACTGTTGATCTTGACGAAAATAGATGAGGTTAAATTGTCTTTCACCTGCAGTCCCCTATTCCACTCTCCATGTGCAAAAACCAAAGTGCATTGTCAGAGAAAAGTCTGGCTCAAGCTTTGCTTGTGAGGCTCAGAGAGAGAAACTGGCTTTAAACTTAAGACACTCAGAATCAAAGCAAGAAAAGGAGCCCAAAAAAATCCATGAGGGATTTTCAACTGATTGTTATTTCCAGTCTCATGTCCAGAGCCTCACAGAAACAGTTTTTTTTTATCATTTAAGAGCAAATGAGGCCCACTCCTCTGTCTGAACAACACAGAGACACCACAACACTTTCTTAACTAACAGGCTGGATTTCTGTAATGCTCTCCTTTTTGGTTTGCCAGAGAATGTAATAAATCAGCAACAGTTGATTCCAACCAGTGCTGACTAAGACCAAAGGGAGAGCACATATAGCAGCTATTTTAAGATCTATACTTACCTGTTAATTTCCATGTTTAGTTTAGAATTTATTTTTAATAGTCTCCCACCAGATGGTTCTTCCGGTTTATGAGCCATTCAGATTTCTCGGATACTCTTGTTCTTATCTTTTAGCTGTTCCTCAAAGTAGAACCAAAACTTTTGTTAACGCCTCTTTTATCCATTATGCTTCGAGCCATTGGAGGCTGTGAGAGCTTATAGCATTGATGTTTAACACTCAATCCATTAAGTTTGGATTCTATCTAATGTTTATAATAATTCAGCACAGCGTTTTCTCAGTTATTACTATCTGTTTCATTTTCAAATTATACAACATGGTCTTTACTAGAAGAACACGATAAACTAAACATGGGAACATGTTACTAGCATGCATGCATTGATTTGTTTGTGTGCTAAAAACACAAAAGTGAAGAGAAAAAAGAAAAAAATCGTTGCGGTCATTTTCACTATGATAAACATGTATGCTATAGACACAAACGTAAAAACAAACTACGACAAAACTATATACAAAAGAGCAGCTGTCACTGGGGTCTGTCAATGAAGCATCGAAAAGATGAATACAGGTCCAAACCTGTTCTGCCAGTCTCCTTTGATTGTTGCCATCTTGAAATGAAAAGTGCATCCCTCTACCTAGTTACAAAGCTGCGTGACCAAACATTGTGATATGTCGTGCAGCCTGAGTGAGACATGCAAATAATATCATTTTTAGTTTGTACCCCTACATCATAAAACCAGCTTGAGTCTGCCTCTATAACTATAATCTGTCATTCATGTACGTACAGTGCACGATGCCTTTAGGGAACAACAACGTACGTGTAATACAGTATGGCATGATCTTATCAAACACATTCAGGGAACAATCTTCCTCATTGTTGTTTTTAACCCTTTACTTCAGGAAGGTGCAGATGGATAGAAAGGATCAGATGATGACATTTGAGTTAATGATATACTACCAAAACAACGCATGATGAAAAACAACGCATGATGCAAATGTAAAATTTTACAAAATTAGACATTACAATTAAGAACATGGAAGTGATTCTGAAGAGTTGACGTAATTTTGTCTGTTTCTTAGTTTGAAAATTTATTACAACTATTATCACAGGTTGAAAAGAAACTGTGTTGATTTGTGGCATTTATTTCTATTTTTAAAATACAGAGATTATTAGCTTCCTCCTGACTATGGAATGTGAGGATATCTCCTCTGTGGCCAGCCAAAATGTGGAGAAAAAAAAACAACCCTGAATACATTTGAATAAATGTATTAAATATATTTTATGTGAATTGCATTGGAAATGTAATATTGAGCACAATTTAAATAAATGGAAATGAATAAAAAAAGGGAACAATGCATTCAGTTTCAACTTATTCTAACATCAGCTTCCCCGTTTCAGTTTTACTGCATATTTTGTGCTCTGCTGTCACAAATTTTCTAAATACATGTTCCTATTGTCATTAATTCTTGTCATTTCAGTAACAAATTACTAGTTGATCAATTAGTGATCTGATCTGAAACATTGCTGTCTCAATAATTCATCCATGATACATTTTGGTAGAAGAGGGAGGAGGAAGAGGAGGAGGAGGACCCTTAGCTGATGTCACTCTGCAGAGAGGAGGCAGGAGTGTGTTTGTTTGACACCACGGCACACAGTCTGGACGTTATGAGAAAATCAATCATCTATTTGATTCCTTGCTGTATTACTGATTTATTTTTCCTGAGACTGCTGACATGCTTCAAAATGCAAGCTGTGGCATTTAGGGCTTGTCAGATTATTTTAAAGGGAGATAAAGGGAGTCAGGCAACAAGGATGAGTCACAGTCTTTACACAGTTTTGTTTGTAATTTGGCCTGCGAGGAAATAGTGACCTTAGATAGCCGTGAAACCAGACGTTCACGTGTTTGCTATCACAACTGTCCTCTCAGTTGAGCTGTGATCACAGAAAAACTAATTAATCAAGATTTTTTTTCTTATTCTGAGTGAGATCAACATGTAGCAGGATGTTGGTGTATGTTAGAGCATTAAATACTGAGCCTAAGAGCAACCTAAATAGAGCTGCTAATCAGGGCTCCAGGCCAGAGTAAGGTGCTGCAGGCCCTAGCTGTGATGTTTCATTATTATCCCCCTTTAGCTGCATCGACAACACAGTAGGCCGCTTTAATTACTCTCCATCAGTAGGGGAGTCAAAGCCACTTCAGAGACACACTCTAATCCCCCCCTCCCTCATTTTTTTTCTCTGCAGGGCACTCATTGTTTCTGAAATATCATTTCCCTGAGCTTTATGCACACTATTGGATTAAAATGTGGAAGTTTTGCTGAAGGGGGGTGAGGGGGTGGGGATGGAGGGTTGGCATTTGGGTATTTTAGATTAGCCCGAGGACCAGGATAACTCTAGTAACAGCATTTTAGTTCCATCTGCAGCCCACAGAGGAGACGCATGTAACTGTTCCTCAGTTCACGCCACACACACAATCAGAGCCTTTGTGCGCAAATAATCATCATTTTTCATCTTCTTAATCTTAGCTTGGTGTTGTTACGGTAGTTAGCAGGTTACATTGCTAACTACCGTAACTACGGCACTTCCATGCATACTAACTTCTTCAAAACAAGAAAGATTTCATCAAAAATGTTGTATAAATGAGGCCCAAACAAAAAAAGCCCCCTGTGAATGTGTTTGTTTGGCTAAGATTTATGACATGTATATAGACACAGCCACCAGCTTGACCCCGAGGTCATCAGTATTCAGGCATTTAAACTGATTTCATGTGTCTGTGAGAGGTAGGTGAGAAGTTTTTTCAAACACACGCAAAATAAATCCTGATGTTCTATTATGGATGATCATATTTTTGTACTCATAGTCTACTGACGATAAATGCTTGTAGCAGGTTTACACGGTCAAAGAATTAAGTGGTCTGACTTAATTTGGCATGAGGAAGATTCCAACAAAACATCATCACCATGGTAACATCACCGTATCACTGTTTGTTCTATGCCTTAGGCGCAATGATTAAACAGTGGATGATAATTTATGGCATAGCCTAGACCTTATTTCATACTGTTCAGGTTTGTTCAGCTATGTGCTTCCTTCTTTTATTATTTACCTAGAGTCAAACATAGATAGATGATTGATAGATCGATAGATCGATAGATCGATAGATTGATAGATCGATCTTCTTTTATGACTTACCATGATGAAGCAGTATTTCAGTCCCCTCTTCCTGCTTTCACTCCAAACCTCTTTGTTGCACTAAATGCTGTCTTTTCCTCTCCGAGCACACAACAGCACACAGCTTTAACAAAGCCATGAGTTCTAACTGATGTCAGTCAGTCGGTGATTCTTTAAGCAGGAACCGGAGCTGAAAAGGGCCCCCCTCACCTTCTCTTCATTGATCAGTTGAGGAGGCGACTGTTTGAGGCCTGCTGACCTCTTTGTGGCCTCAAACCCCGTCTATCACTGCTGGGTCTCAAAAACCCAACAATAACAGCCACGTTGCTTAATACCAAACTCAAGTTAACCTCGTGGCCCCACTTCATCCATGCTTCTGCAGCCAAAAGAAGACTTGGTTGATGTTTGCTGGAACTATTTGTTCAGAGCTGTTGAGGTGGAATAATGTCAGTATGACCAGACGTGAGAAGTATCAACAACTTAATTTTTTTCTTGGCAGTTTTGATTGACGTATACAATCCATGACATCACAGCTACCTCAGTGTTCCCCTAATGCACTCTGCACTGCAACATCTTGTATTCTTCTTGTTTTGTGGTATAAATATGATGGTATGGCAGCAGATGCAGAGAGCGTCAAACAATACAGAAGGGGTTAAGAGCTGTTATTACATGGGAACTAGGTCACCATTCAAGCCCACTCGCATGCATTGACTGTTTCGAGTGACTATTGATTTTCTGACTGAAGCAATGACTTCATTAATATCACCATTAGTCTGCCATCTGACACAAATGGGTAGCTTGGCTGCAGGGCCTCACAATAATTCAAGTGGATATGAATCAGAGATTGGATGAATTAAACATACAGTACATTTCAGGGCAAAAATGCATTACATATTGGGAGATTGGAAACCATTGTTGAGCTCGTCCACTGGACCGTGTTCAAATGAAATCATCAGACAAATCAAAGTCGACCTCTGCTTCAGCACGTGCATAAATAAACAGACATCACTGGCAAATTCTCCTTTCATCGTTCAATTTAAACTTAATCTAGGGAAGACGAGAGGAAAATCAACAGATCGCTTTTCAGCAGGTTTTCAGAACAAAACAACAATGAGAGACGGATTATTTTCACTTTAATCCGGGGGCACCGGCTTAGCTAAAACAAAAGCACGACCATGGGAACGCATTGGGGACTGAGAAGGCTTGCTCTACCCACCAAACCCAGCTCTCCAGCAAACCACAAAAGATACACAATGAGGGTGTGTGTGTGTGTGTGTGTGTGTGTGTGTGTGTGTGTGTGTGTGTGTGTGTGTGTGTGTGTGTGTGTGTGTACAAGTGAACGAGAGGAAGGGAAACAGGATTTGAGATCTATATTAAAACTGCAAATAGCTTTTAAAGATTAGTGACGGGCAGAAGGAGGTGACAGCGAGGGGATATGTGAAAAATGGATTGCCCCTCCCTACTGCGTCTATTTTGACAAGCATCAACTTGATTGTGAGAAGGCAATGCACGCTGAAAAGCCTTGACAAGTTTCTTTGAGGCATGTACAGATCTTTTGGTGACTGAATGGAACACAAATCAGGATTATGTATTACACTGCCACATTCAAACAGCTGGCATTAGGAGCTCTAAGTGTCTGGCGAGATACTGTTGTTCAAGGATGTGCCTCTCTCTCTCTTTTTCTCTGTGCATGCTGTAATTATGAAGATCTGGGCTCTTAGAAAACCGTTACATGTGAAGACATGCAACTGGGATCAGAATGTATACATTCTGAAAAATTACCAACCATTTAGTGAGCTAGGAATTCTCTAAATTTGTCCAAAATTTAACCTTAGATTCTGTTTCAATCATGTTTACTTTGCTGGAGAATTCCGTTTCTATAACGCTTCGTTTCATAAGGAATCCACAAGATTAAGTTCTGCGCTCTGCAATTATTCAAACCAATCACTGCGGTCGTTGCATGCCGTGTAGATGCTCTGTTGTCAGAGATGCGTCTCACTCTGCAGCATTTATCAGGATTAGACAGGAGTAATCCCTAACCAAACTCCAGAGGATGTAATTTGGAGATATGTGCTGGAACTGAAACTGTGTCGGCTTACTCCCACAAACCCCATCTTCCATCCCATCTGAGGAGTCTAACTCGTCTTGGCCAGCCCTCAGACATATCCAATAGTTTGAAATGATAGAAAATGTGAACTATCAACAAGAAAAGCAGAGCTGGCAAGTACCCTTCAACTCACTTTCTCATCCCACTCCCCAGAACAAACCCTCCTCCAGGCAGGTGGGGTGCTCATGATGTCAGTCCACATCACTGATATCTGTCCTAATGTCCCTCAACACTTGACTGTCGCATCAACCCCCACATTAAGTCATTGCTCGTGCTCGACACAGGGGCCAGTCTGTGCGCTCCGGCCCACTACCGGCCCCGGTGCTTTTATCACACCCCAACCTCTCACTGACAGACAGGACTGATCTCCCCTGCAGCAACCCTCCACCCTGCCAGTAAAAGGACAGCAGTGGAAAAAGCCCCCAAGGGCCCACTGAGGATGGACTCATGAATCAAACATACGCCTCAAGCTTCCCTCTTATCAGCGAGGTCAGTCCAGGCATTAATACGCCATGGCTCCGGGGAGCTACCTACTGTGACCTCCCCTAGTTTCCCTGAACAGAAGGGCACAGTCCTCAGGAGCTGGTCTGGCGGGAGAGAGAGAGAGAGAGAGGGGGCCGCCCTCCAACACCATCACTTCACATTATGTTCACACACTGAGAGAGGGGGGGGGCGACAGAGAAAGATAAAGATGAGAGAGAATGAAAAGAGATGCAGAAATCAAGCATGAAAGATCAAATAGACACAGAAAGGGGGGGTTGGGTGGGGGGGGTAATATTCCTCGTGGCGAAGCTGGACAAGCTGTAACACGTGAATAAAATCGACTGTGTATACAGACCCTTTCAAACACCACCAATCTTCATTGGCCAGACGGGGTGTGATATATGTGACTGTCTGCCGGCGTAAATTAGGCAGTCCAGCTTGCTGTGTGGTAAAGCATGATGGGGCCGGACAGTGCACTAACTCAGGCAGCCTGGTGCCACGCACACCAGCTCCTCTCTGCTTTGCTGTGCCATAAATCACCAACTGGGGAAAATGAATCGCTGTCCGTCCGAGCTGGATGCACCAGCTGGCACCGCCATCACCTGACCAGCAGGAGCCCATGCCGACGCTGGAGCGGCTGATATCAAGAAAAATGAGGCATGGAAGCAGACGGAGCCGTACCCCTGCGCTCTCTCATTAGTCTCCTCTGGGCTTCCTCCTCGCTGAGCTCGTCTGAAGTGAAAGGGCACACAAAATATATTTCACAGTGTCACCTGAGGGGGAAGGGGGGAAAAAAAAAAGGAAAAGAAGCGATCACCTCTGCTCTCCTCACAAATCTATGTAGAAGCGAACTTGGAGACAGTGTTTGTGAAAGCAGAGCTGTGGGAGACGGCAGGAGGGACTACGTCTTGAGGGAAAAGTCGAGGTTGGGTGTGGAGGACAGCTTTGTGTTCGTTCTTATTTAATAGAGTTATTTTATCGAAAGTAATGACTCAACTCTATCGGGACTTCTACTCTGCATTGAGATGTAGTTAACAGGAAAACATGTTGATGAATAGATTTTCACTTTTCAATATTGCTGAGTTGCCGGTGGAGAGCCCACTTATATGCTGACTGCTGCGATTATGAGAAGCTGTGTGGGCGTCAGAAACGAGGCACTCATCAGGAAAATGGGTTGAAATTACATCAATACAGCCACATGGAGAGTTGGAGAGATCTAAAATAATATATGCTTGATCTTCTGCTGTGGACATGGGGTTGCTGTTTACCTCTGATGTTCTGAATTATGGATTCATATCATTTTTTGCAATAACGTCTGCATCGTTTAGAGACAGCAGGAAGTTTCAAGCGAGAGGGCAATCAAAGTCACAGATGCATTTATTTGCATTGTGGAAATAGGGAATGTAAATGAACAGATGCATGCTAGACTGGCATTGAAGGCTTGTGATACAACACTGGGTAGCTGTGAGTGATTGGCAAGGCCAATTTCCTGTGAACCCTCGCAGCGGTTTTAGCCTAATTTCGTTGGTCCTGTGGAGCAGAAAAGTCTATCACTGTCTCAGATATAGAGGATTAGCTCCTCTTTCCTGTTCAAATGAATTTGCCTGTCATGGTACGATGATGAATGGCAGGAAGACGGAGGAAATGTACTGTGGCCTCATTGGAAATGGCAAGGTGAAGTCTGGCCTAGCAGCCTGCCCCAGGCTTGAACCTCGCTGTGGTTGTGACCCCCCACAGATGTCCAGGTGTACTCGGATACATCGGTAGCCAAACTCATCAGTTGACTGGTCTTTCAGTAAGACCAGAGCATCAGCTTGACATCTGTTTTGACATGGAATCCAATTTCATCAGTATGTCTCAAGGTCTCAGGATGTAGCGGAGTGTCCACTGTTTCTCCTCTATTCATATGAAAAGGGCATGCTTAAAGGTCAGCTACATTTGAGGACCTGCACCTGCCTCCAGTCTAAAATCCGCATATTTGATCTCGTGCCAGATAAAAATCTATAAAGATTATTTTCAGTTCAATTCAATCTTTATCAAACCCTCAGTCTTAATAAGGCTGCAGGTTATGGAAATGTAATCACAACAAGTACACATTACACACCGCTGCAGAGGTATCGGTTTGTTTTCATCAAAACATTTCCATCACGCCTCTCTGGATGCAGCTCAGCGGCAACAAAAACAACAGCTCTACATTTCCGTTCTTCTTCTCTGCAGCTGTTACTGCTCCCACCTTCCACCTCCTGCCCGACCCTCACCACACCTCCCTCCATTTCCACTGCAATTGTGGAGCCATGCAAATGCTGCGCACAGAGAGGTTTGTGTTTTCCACTCCGGGACATCATTCCCAGCTGCCTGAGCCATTGAGTTGACCACCCAGGGGAGAGAGGAGAGGAAGTCATTACTGCTATCGGAGTCAGGCACAGGCCCTAAACTGCCAAAACAGCCCCTCCAACTCATAAAGCCCTTGATGACTTCACTAAAACATCAAATTTGAGTCGGACCTCATTTATAATAACAAATAGAAATCAATCTCTTCAAATCACGGCAGACTCCACCTGAATTTATCTGCTTATTTGGCTGCACAAAATAGCACAGAAAAAAAAATAAAGGTGTCTTCTTCTTTTTTTGTCCCAAAGCTGCTATCTATCCACATCTCTGGGATATTCATAATACATCATCTTCGATTCCTGACATCTGCCACTGATTGTGCCGACGGGTTGGCTGGAATTAGCCACTCCTGGGAGCGGCGTTAATGTGATGGTGGACCAGCACATGCAACCCCAGCTGGGGAGGGGGTGGGTGGGGTTGCTGGTTGGGTGGAGGATTGAGGCCGAAGCGGCAGGAGCCTTTCACACTTCTAATGTGTAATTAGGAGCCGTTTTGAAACGCTGCCTTCCTCCACTAAAATTAGCTGCCTTTTATTAATCAGGCGGACCGGTTCTATTGCACGACGGATCCCCCTATAATCTAACACAAAATGTTTTTAATTACAGAGGGGGGAGAGACAGCACAAGCTGCTGCTCCGGCTCCATTCCCTCAAGAATACAGGAAAACCTACTGCAGTATTATAGTCCACATGCTATGCAAAATCTAATAATCAATGTCCTCTGCGTGTTATGTGTCAATCATTCTTTCAACTTGGGCTCATGTAACCTATATTCCACACAATTCCCATAATGAGGACATGCATCATACAGAGCAGGCAGAGAGTAAAAATCACTGCTGCACAATCCATGAAACCATTTGCATTTGCTGAAAGTCAGCTCCACTTGAATGAGAGATCACACATATTATGTGATTACAAGCACTGGTCCTCCTTCGGAGAGTTAAGTACTGTGACCCTGACTATGCTCATCAGCGCCGATGCCCTCATGACTGTAGATGATGACTAAATGCTTTGGTGTTCATGCTTAGCAGTTGTGATTTTTTTTTTTCTCCTCTTCTTGCACATCTAATGGAAAAGATCATTAAGTACATGAAAAGCAGTCACGGCAGAGAGAAAATAATCACTTGATTCCTTATGATTGGCAAGGACAGGATACTTTTAAATATGCT
Source organism: Antennarius striatus (assembly GCF_040054535.1). Taxonomy (NCBI): domain Eukaryota; kingdom Metazoa; phylum Chordata; class Actinopteri; order Lophiiformes; family Antennariidae; genus Antennarius; species Antennarius striatus. The sequence goes on from NC_090778.1 coordinate 22,578,413, forward strand.
CAGCAAGCGTTGAATCATTTTCTGCCGAAAAAAATCATCTTTTTGAGGGTTTAGAGTGATTCATCCTCATTATCGCCTCCTGAAAAGTTCATATATTGAACTGCTAAAATACATAGCGATTAAATAAACGGAAAGATATAATGTGACATTTACAGTAAATGAAGTGTATATTTAATATATTCTTCATCAGACACTCAGTAAAAAGGTGAATGTTTGATTTCTTGAAATCTAAGATATTTACTGATAACATGAAAATTCCATTTTTAACTTCTACCTTTTCATTCGTGTTTTATGACAAAATCACTGTGTACACTAAATGCTATATTTTAGAACAATCGTTCACATTGAGCACCGCCCTCACTCTGCATCTGTATGCTGCATCTGTCTCAACAAGAGTTTTCTATCCCTACTTTTAGTTTCCGGCATTTTAGTCCAGATTTTCTGGGATAATCAAAGGCAGAGTCATTTCAAAATCCTTTACAATTACTTCCTACGCAATATTCTGCTTCCTCAAGTGAATGTAATCATGCAAAAGGTCCAGATTTGTGTTTCAAGTGTTTAAAGTAGCCTAATGCATATGTATGAATCTTGTTTTAGCACCAGCTTTGCCTATATTGGTCAGGAAATGAAGGAAATAAAATATCCTTGTGATGGTTTAAGTTCCCCTGATGACCAAGGACTTAACAGCTGATAAACAATTATCACATGGAGAGAGGGTCTGCCATGGATATACTGCAGATGATGAAGACCTCATTGTGCCGGTGGCAATGCAGCACTGACAACAGCGAAGTCATCTCTCGCAGCAAGGCCGAGTCTGCCTGAGCATTCGACAAATTGGCTGTGGGACAGGACAGACTGCCACACAAGCCTTATTGATGGAATTCAGAAGAAAAAAATCTGAGACGGGGTCAGCGAGTGAAGGTTCTGGCCCATCTTTGCTCAGCTTGAAACAGAGTCCGGTGGAACAGCTGCTGTCACAAAGAGCTCACACAGACACGAACGGCAGTTCTGAGAAATGGGAAAATGTCAAAACAATTTATGGATATGCGAGAGCTTAAGGCCAATCTGTGACTGAAATTTACAACACCCTGTAAACATATGCAAACTCGCACAAACAGGGAGCCAGATTCATTTTACTTTGGTCTGGGGTTGTTTACAAAATACAACTTTAATCAAATAGGAAGCCAATCAGATAAAGAACATTACCCTGTTTTCAGGCTAATTCAATGGCTAAAAAGCTCCTCGATTGATTTTCCTATAGGATGACTCAACATTAGGATTTATAGTTAAAACTATTACCACAATTTGAAGATATATATTTTTTGGTATGTACATTACATGGAATCAAAATGTTCTTCTGTGAGTGAAGTATTATGACCTTTAATCACACTGCAAGTAAAATTCCTGCATTCAAAATTATACTTTAAAGTATGAAATGTAGTGTATATGAAGAATAAAGAAAAACATGTAAAATAACTAAGAGTTAATAAGTTATATTAGAAGTAAGCATTATAATGGAGGTATGGATTAATAGTTATCTCAGATACTAAGATAGATTACAGTATGTGAGACTCTTTATAGAACATAACTCATTTATCTGGACATCACAAAGTTATAAGATGAGATGAAGTGATAACCCAGCCCAGATGGTTCTAAACTAGATCAGAGTCATTCTGGTCTAGTTTTAGATCTATTTTGCTTTGAAAAGTTGGATCTTATTAAAACGTCACTCTTTTGTGCTACAAACAACTGAATGAACACAAATGAAGCCACGAGCTGATGCTAACCGTCCTCCGACAGCCCTCATAAACACCAACCGCTGAATGTAGGGACACGTCCTGTTTGTTTGTGTCTAGTAGGAAGAATCCATAATAATGGCAGAAGTAGTACTGCAACAGTTGGGCTGTTATAATTAGCATTCAGAGTGAAAGCAGGATCATGTGGCCGTTGGCAGAGTTTCTAAGTTCTGGCCCAATGGACAGAGAGTAAACTCCACAGGGGAGTCCCGGGGGAGTGAGGCATGCTGGGTTGGAGAGGGGTTATTGGACTGTGCTGCCTCTCTGACTGTGAGTCACTAGGGACCGGCGCAGGGATGCCTGATGGTGCACTGAAGCCTGAGTGTGACACCTGGGCTGTCTGTCACAGCCACAAACACAGACAATGTGACACTTGACAGGATGGGAGTTGAGGCTGCAACACCAGAAGTCAGGACCCAGCTGACACCAAGGATGAGAGGCTTTCAGTTCAACTCAATAATTTCCAAGACACACTTAAATCCGAGCTGTTTGTCTCCTTTCTCTCCCCCCCCCCCAGTGTTCACGTCCCTTTAAATAAATCAAGACCCTCGTGAGGCTGAACCCATCAATTAGCGTCGTCTGATGAGGCTGTGTGTATTAATCAACAGTGTGAGGCGTGTGACAGCCTGAAAAGAGACAGGATGAAGGGCTGCGGTGCCGGAAAAGCTGTAAGAAGAGCTCTGACAAACAGGCGCTTCAGCTGAATTTTCAAGTCTTCATCGCTAAACTAAACTGATATCCAATTATGGTTATAAACTGACATTCCCACTTCGACAAGCAAACGGAGCAGCTGTGAGCGGCGTCGACTTGTAGCGTTAGAATTGGCCAGGCAGGAAGGCACAGAAGCCCAGAACCTTGAAGGAGATGTCACAAGGAGGCCGAAGTCAGCCGCTTGAGTGAGCGATGGTCCACGCGCTTGCCTGAAAGCATGACATTGCCAAAGGGGGAAAAACACCATTTTATCATTCAGTGCGATTCGCACCCTCTCTCCCTGTCAAACATGCCATATGTCCCCGTCACAGGTCGTCTTGCTGGCTTATCGAGTGTGACAGGGCTATTCACACACTGCTCCCAATCAGACACCATCTCCTGCAGAAAAAAAAAAAATCACTACCATAGCACAGTGACAGGCTGTCAGGCAGAGGGCACCAACCTCCACAGGGCCTGAGCTGAGAGTCTGCCCATCTGGGGGAGGGGGCAAAGGCCAGGGGTTACCATGGGGGGGCACAGCAGAGGCATACTCACATCCTCATAGCATCTCATTCACATAGTTTGTCGGTCAGTACCAACGAGCATCACAACAGGGCGGTAAGTATTCTAATGAGGTTCAGGATTCCAATATGTTTAGAATTCCTTACTGCTGTTTTAGATTTAATTTATCTTTAAAAAAATAAATCATAAAATAACAAACTTTTGAAAAATGTCATAAAAAAATAAAAGAGCAGTTAAAATAATTTTTAAAAAAACAGCCAGACGGGGAGTTTTCAACATATCGTATCCAGATCATAATCCACATCTGAAAGATTAAAATATGTATTTGGAGAGCAGAAGTTTTAATTAGGATTTAAGTTCTAACAAACTTTTTTTGTTTGAGATTGAGAAGATTAAAGTTGAGTGTTTCATACTGAGTTCTCCTCACATTACAGTTCATGTCTTTTATCACCTGCTTTACACTTTAATATGTACTGATGTATGATATATGATATATTCTACATGATATATATGTGTTATGATTTCCCAAATGACATGATCTGGTATGATTTGACATGAGATATGACATGAGATGATTATATAATAAATGTTTCCTTTAGAATGAAAGAGGTTTTATAATTCCATCTATGTCCTAATAACACTGTGGTTGGGGAATATGACCTAAAAATATGATTATACAAAAACATTATATTTACTTTATAGGGACACAGAGTTGAATGTGATAGCTGCTTGATTCTTTGATGTTCTCTGTGAGTTCAGACTGACGCAAGTGATTTGCCTGGCAGGAAACAGAGAGGTATGTAAACCTAACCCAGGACTTTACATTACAACCTGATCACCAGCCTATTTTCCTAACAACCAGACCGTACATGTCCCTTTAGTCGTCACGCTAGGCTGAGGCTACCATTCAGGACTACGACAGGTCACTAAAATCCACAACAGATCACAAAACCTCAGCACACAGAGGACGACTGGCTTCTCTCAGTGCCACTGAAGTCTGCAGATGTTTCCTTCCGTAGTAAAGAATCTCAGTGATACTCAGCCACTTGGTTACAAACACAATCAGCCTGCAGATGCTGAATATATTCACTTAAGTGAGCAGTCAGTTGCAAATTGGGCTGAAAATTACACTTATCTCGTGATGATATGCATACAGAAATAAGTCAGAGAGCAAGAGAAGGAGCAGAGGGGCAGAGGGGGAGAAGTGTTATCACCTTATCTTAAAAAGCGGCAGCATGTCTCACCTCATCTCTTCAGAAAAAGAAATAGAGTCCTCCTTGCGCATTTTTATATGAAAGATCTCGCTCAAATGATTGCTAATCTATGCAAAAAAGCAATCAGTAACTCATTCATAATGCATGAGCAACAGGATCCCAATTTTGTAATGCTTTCGGATTATTAGATGTTATCGTGGTTGCAGCAGATGAAATATGAACATTCCTACCTGTCCCACTGTAATTGCATGACTGCAGTGGTCGAGAGTTTCTCTGCGGGAGGGGAAAATATGAAGAAAAGAACGTGGAGAGACAGACAAGCACATAGAACATCCATTACTATCTGACTGCAAATAGCTATAGAAAGGAATATTTGTTTCTAACAGCTTTATGTATCCATTTGTGCGATGATTTATCAACCTAAAAGCTGAGGTTTAAAGTACATCTGGCTGACATTTTAATGGTCCATCAATCACATGGTGTCATGTGATAACAGTTTGAGATCATCTTCCTCCTAGAGCCTCTGAGGAAAAAAAATACGAAATCCAATAAATTGGCTGCAATCCCGGGGAAATGATGAAAACCTATTTCTAATTCAAAGCAAGTTCAAAGTATTAATGTTAGATAAGCTCCTTCTCAAATTAATGCAAATCAAATTTCATTTAGGATATTTTTGTTCTAGATGGAACCTAATACACTGAATACATTTCTGTGCCAGTTTCTAAAATGCGGTTTAAAGCCTGACAATAAAATGTGTTTGGATTACTGGCTTTGAATAAATAAATGCAATGCATTATCGAAGTAGAATGTATTTCTTTTGCGAGAGCTATAAATGCATGCACGTCATAAATAAGAAGGAGGTATTAAACTGGTTCAACATATCCCCTCGTGAATATTAGAAGTAATACTGCTAGGCCTGATTCATCCTAAATTACTGGATATTTCATCACAAGATCCATGCAGGCACAGGTGAAGTGATCAACTGTGATCTTCCAAGTTTCATCCAGGAGTTTCCAACATCCATTTCCGATAAATTCTTTCCCTATGCGGGGTCACAGGCATGACCTCACAGGGCCAACGTGTTCATGTGAATGAATCACCTACATCATGCTGTTGGGTTGTGGGAGGAAGCGTCGGTGCCCTGAATGATAACATGCAAACATGGCTAGAAGATGCAAACACCTCTATTGAGTCCGAAACCTTGTTGTTGGGACGGTGCTGATTACTGTTCTAACCTGTCACGCTCACATTCAGATTAGCAAAAATCCCAGCTCACTTCAATTTTAAAAAGCCGCAGTAGCCTGACTTTTTTTTGTTACTTTTGTGTTAGTGTCTCTGGATCGCACCTGGAAGCCTTGTGAAAAGCACTGACAGATTTCGTACCTTTACATCCGAGGCAACCTCGACACGGGGGATTTTCTCTTAAAAAGGAGAATAGCAAGGATGAAGGGTGGTATAAAAATCAATGAGGCTTTTCAAAGGCAACAAGAAAAACCAGTGCCTTAGCCTGCAATTAAACAAGAGTGCTCCTGGTGCTGAGGAATGAGGAAGTATGTCGCAGATGCCCTCAACTTCACAAAATCAATTACTGGATCGATAGAACGACATGATACAATTCCATGATGGAAAATGGGACACAGACCGGGAGTCGCTTTGTGTCATGTGTTTCTGATGTTTACAATAATATAACTCAAGCAGAGCTCATTGTGGACCCATTTCAGAAACACGGCTGGAGCCCACTTCCAGGGCAAACAGTCCTCAAAGAGGAACTACATCTGAAATATTTTGTCGATTCATGAGGAGCTCTTGAATCTGGGGGACCTGCAGAAATAGACAATAGAAATATAAACGATTGATGGGTGAGGAGGTGACAGGAAAGCAATGATTTGACAGGATTGCAGTGAGATTCTGAGCCGACATTCCAAGAGAATGAAAGTAAATTATGTTAATCAGATTTTTTTTCTCCTTTAGTTTGCCCTTGTTAGCATACTGACATTAGCATTAAACTCTAATGGTGTGTTTACATTGAATGAAACAAATGTTTTGAACTCATGTTACTTATGTCAAGGTCACCACGGGATTGATTGTGTTTACGAATCCTTAAATCTCCAATGGCTTCTAACCTTCTAAAATCAGGAACTACAATGCTGGATCTAGACCCGAGTACAGTAAGATCGTTCACTGTTTTCCCACCAATTTCCTACATATGTCTGAAAAATATCAATGGTGATAAGTTTTTTTGAATTTCTTGCACAACTTGAAATCTTTCAACTTGCACAAAGATGCAAATAACTTGAAGTTACCTCTTTTAATCACACCAGTTGAGAAAATCTACGCTTACTTTCAGCCTTGTACTGAAACTGAGTCACTTTGGTATGAATGACTTTACTTTTGACCTTTTCATACCTCTAAAAACAAAGGAATAGTGCATGAGGCAACTGATGGCTCATGCTTTTGTTTGGTAACTCTCTAAAAACAGTCATCCCATCAGTCCTGCTCTGAAAGCTGCATTCTAGCTGCATATTTGTGGGCATTCCTAGAACTAAATCCTCAAAGTTCTACAGCAGCACCTTCATATCATGGCATCTTATTTGGACCCCTGCTGTCAACACCGTCGAGCACTCCCCACTAACCGAAAGGGCAAATGCTCCCAGGAGCATCACACAGCCCATCATGTCTGAGAGGGGCCCATGATGCTGATGCTGAGAGAGAATGGGCACACAAATTTTCCCGGCGGTGGACAGTTGTGCTTTCCCTTAGTTATTCCCTCTCAGTATATATATATGTATATGTGTGTGTGTGTGTGTGTGTGTGTGTATATATATATATATATACACACACACACATATATATACATATACATACACACACACACATTACAAAATAGACAAGTGTTGTGATGCATAGGTTTTTACCTGTAAATGCAAATGTTCGCTGGAGGTCATATTGAATCCCTGTTAGTAAAACCAGCAGCAACATAATAGCTGGTCATTCAGGTTTGATTCAGTATTTCAAGTAAATGGGTCCTGACAAGCCTTTCACCGGTTGACTGTGAGACCAGAGGGAATGCACCACGGTGAGCACGGCCACTCAGCAAATTCACATTTAACATTTCATTCCTCCCGCTTGGACACAATGAATTATACATCCTAGATTCTCCCGCATTGATTCAGCCAGACAAAACTCCCTTAACATTAAATGTTAAATGATTTGCGGGTCTTTTTCCACACCGGTGGGGTGAAACACACCGCTTTTACCATATCTCTCTGATTCTGACATTCTCCCTCTATCCTTGACCTCCTCTCCCCCCCCCCCCCCCCCCTCTCTCTTCTTCCCCCTTGTTATCTGAAATAATCTCCGGACCTCTTTACATTCTATTCATCGGAGCTGAGAGAAGCAGGAGCTGACGTTGATAGAAAAAAAAAAAAAACCCATCTGTGCCTTGTAGGGCTAAAAGTAGAGTGGGAGAACGAGACGGAAAAGAAAGACAGGGGCTTCAAATGAAACCGGCTCTGTTGTTTCCCTCTTGTCCCCCCTCGTCAATGCCATTTCAATTGAAAAGCGCAGTGGTAATTAAATTCCAGCAGGGGTTAGGGGCAACTGTGCGGCACACTGATGGGGGGCAGCCCTGACATAAAGATGACACAATTCAAGAGGACAGAGGGGGCCAGGCGGAAAAGGAGGGAGGGTGACAAATGTTGTTTATTCACCGACACTGCCAGATTCATATTACTCAATCTTCATGACATTTACAAACTAGAAAATGAAATGGATATTCAGACTTAAAGGAATCCCTCGATGACCTTTTCCCCAAATCAGGGATATAAGAAAAAATCTGTCCTTTGCATCTGTGGTGTGTGCTCAGTATTTTTTTTTCACCAAGCTGTGGAGGATAAACGATTGGGTGGGGGAAATTTTGAAAAGCTGGTGTGCGTGTGCATATGTGTCAGCACAAATTTGTGACTCACAGAAGGACGCTGGTTGTTGATTCACATTATCGTGGCGCTAATCCAGAGGCCCCAGAGAGGCCACACACTCCTGCTGTCCCCCTCTCCCTGTCCTTTATGAGCCAAACAACACAGCCAGTTAGACTGTAACTAAGGAGGTGAACATTTAGGTGGACTGAATTATGCTTCAAGTGTTCTTATTACAATAAGATGTTTTATTGTAATTATTCTATGACAGGTAACAAATTAATAAAATTGTACAAAATTCTTTGGTTTTAGCTTCATTTTAAATACATTTGTGTTCAATGTAGAGCAGCGAAGAACATAAAATTAACATATATATCACATTTCTGTACCGTAATAATTACAGTTGAGTTTTGTATTTCTAGTAGTAGTGATAAATGTCCTGTTACAGCAGTTTTACTTCCTGGCCTTGCAGTTAGTTCAGACATATTCAACACAAATGACAAATGTCAAATCAACCCCTTTTGTGAGCCTCTTCTTCAATCTGAATAGTGTTTTGTTAAAACACAAAATATACCATATATCAACACATCAGCCTCCTTCTTCCATTATCATTTTCTAGTAAAATGAATTTTCTAAATTATCACTTTCAATCTACCGGTTATTGCGAGATGTAATGCCTGGAGTGAGCAATTACCCAGGATCATTTTATCCACTATGAGAGGCTGCTTTAAATATCTGGATGAAATCCTAAATTAATTCTGCCAAAGCTTCACTTACACATTAATCAATTTATCAGAGCCTCTTTCCATCACGCCTGAGTGATAAAAGCTTCAGTGGGACTCTGATGCCACCTAGTGGACAAAGCATTCGGTCCGTCTACTTGTACTCCTGAGTGTGTTTGACACGTAAACGCACCATGGGATTCTTATCTAAAAAATTCAATGGTCCTCCGGTGCAGTTTGCTAGAGAGGATTCTGGGAGCTGAGCCCAGATCGCCCTCAACTCAATTCATTAGTTAATCATCAAAGCAACAATAAAACAATCAGTGTGTATGGCCTCTCACTCTCCTGAAGTCACATATTTTGCTCAGTAACGGTTTAATATCTGTAAAATGTCCTCCTTAACCGAGAGGGGAGAGTGCTGCTGGACACCTGGCCCACCGATACTTGTTTCCCAGCAATCAAAGCCGTAGTCTTTTAATTCCTGCACCGTAGCCCGGACGACGGAGGAGTCGGTTTCTACAGAAAGAGTCATAATAAAGTCATGTCATAGTGGCATAAAGTAATACATAAAAAACAGGAATGGAAAACATTGGGATCACAATACATCTTGTCATTTGAGACACTCAATAGGTGGGAACCTTCCAAAGAAGACGGACACCAGAGCCCAAATGGAACACGGTAAATGATTGCAAATAATAAATGGTTCTGATCTAAAAATACATTTTTACAAAACTCCCATTTGAACAGGAAAAGATGATATTCAAACACCTGTGCAAGAGACTTTTCCAACTCAACACAAGCTAACCTGAAATTACTGTTCATTGATAGCACTGAAAGCAAAAATTTGAAATAATAATGATATTGATCTGACATGATAACGATGAGCCCTAACCTTTATAAACACATGTTGAAGTTGAAACGTAAAAATTTAGTACCTGGTCTCAGAAGGGTAATGCCACAACCGCCTCCCCCAGCCCCGGTGAGCTTGCTGTGGAGCCCTTTGGCCAGTGTGACCTGGCACAGCGTATCCAGGGTAGGGTGTCCCACCCCCATCACATTGAGATGGTGCTGGTTGATGTCAATGAGCTCCTATAAATGATGAGAACTTTCAATATGACATATTTAGAATGCAAGATGCATCGAAGAAGATTTCCATACTGTACCTCTAAAATATTGTAGTGCTCTCCTGTGATTGGCTCGCTGGTCATCTCAGCGAGAACCTTCTCACATGTACAGGAAATGGCATCAACTGAGTCCAGCACTGGGGCCATGATAGAGGGAAACTACAGAGGCAGAACAAACAACAACAGAAACAGCATTGCTACACAAATCCATTCCTGCATGCGATGTGTAAAAGAGTAAGCATTGTCATGCATCTGTTTAAAAACAGTTTAATGCTGAATAAATTACAGAATAGATTGCAAAAGTGGAGGTTTGACTCTGATCACAACACTGCCACAACACCATCCAGGCCGATCTATGTCTGAGGCAGAAATCTGCACACCTGCTGGTGTCACCAAGGCAACAGCACACAGGGGTGCTGGCAAAGAGTTTAATTTCAATATTTTATGAAGCACTCAATACCCGGCTCTGGAGTGTCCCCCATGCAAAAGCACCACCTATTATATTAATTACGGTGTCTGCAAGTAACACATGGGGGAGGAAGCAACCATTTAGTACCTTGTTAATCTTGTCTTTCACCCCGGCTACAAGCACCTTGGTGCTGCGTGGTACTTTGGTGTTAGTGAGGAGGATTCTTAATAGAGGCACCCTGGAAGTAACGCAGACAGATGACAAAGTTCATACAGATCTTGTACCCTGGAGTCACAAGATTCATTGTGTATCATTCAATTTTTCCCTGATTGATTATGACTGGGGCGGCACGGTGGCGCAGTGGTTAGCGCTGCTGCCTCACATCACGGCGGACCCGGGTTCGAGTCCCGCTCTGTGCGGAGTTCGCATGCTCTCCCCGTGTCTACGTGGGTTCTCTCCGGGTTCTCCGGCTTCCTCCCACCTCCAAAAGCATGCGCTTCAGGTTAATTGGCCGGTCCCAAATTGACCATAGGAGTGAGTGTGTGTGTGACTGTATGTTTGTTTGTATGTGGCTCCGCGGTACACTGGCGTCGTGCCCGGAGTGTCCCCCGCCTCACGCCCTGAGACCGCCAGGATAGGCACTGGCTACCCCGCGACCTGCGTTAGCGGATTAAGTGGGTTGGACAATGAATGAATGAATGAATGATTATGACTGATTTGCCTGAATTTAATCACATTAAATATTGTTAGTCAGTGTCAATACCTGCTCAGTGGTATTATCTTCCCAGCCAAAAATCTCAGCATGCCTCCTGCATACAGGGAAATCTAAATCATTAACTAGACAATCATCAAATGATAATAAGAACAGTGGTGGTACAACACTTTGGTGAAACCATTACACTGTGTCAGTGCAGATACAGGAAAAAGTAGGACTGTGTGCACTGTACCATATGCTAGATTATTCCAGGCCTCACCCCATGTTCCCACAGCGTTGTCTACTCCTGAAGGATTACCATGAATAATCATCTCTCCTTGGAAAGCCCAGCTGTTGATCAGCTCCAGGTCCTCCTGACACCACCTGCAATCATTCCAAAATCAAAGGACATTTTTGCATCCTAATAAACATCCTCTGACCTGATCTCAAAGCACCTCTTCATTTTATAATCCTTCATTAGAATATGGGACAGGCGTAGTTTTATTTTCAGTGAATTATGCAGATGATGTTTGTGATGGAGCAACCAGCACATGATTCAAATGACAGAGAACATTAAAATTGACAATTAAATTTATACATTAAAGTTGTGAGGACCCTCTCCTGTCGTCTTTCAATGCTTCAGACAAAATAAATAAATCAGATACAGTACTTTAAATGAGATATAGATGCCATTGTGTGTATTAAAAGTTACAATAAACATTTATTAATGTATTTCCAAAGGTGGTTTTATGTGGCATCAAACAAACAGACAGTTCAGGGGTGAAAAATAAACCCTTCTTATCATTTCAGAGTACAGGTAGTCCTCAACATACGAACGCAACTGGTTCTGGGAGCTTGTTAGTAAGTTGTAATTTTTAAAAATTCAATCTACAATTGCCATTTTAAGTTCAGTGGTTCTCGATTATTCGTCGGTTTTCAAAAAAATCACATGGAAAAATGAAAATCAAGTTCACAAGATTGTTTTGAATCCAGATTAGTTTAGGGTAAGATTTTACTCCTTATAATCTAATCCTTGAGGAGAAGGAGGAGGAAACACTTCAAGGGACTCTCGACCAGTTTCTAAGTGCATCCAACAACAACAGCCAGAGTCAGCTGTTGATGTTGATGATCCACTGTATTGTACTGTAGCATGTAGCATGTGACTTGCCTTTAGTGCTAAGGAAGAGGAGGGAGGAGATATTGTTGGTAAGAGGCAGAGTTGTCATCAGAGACATGGTCACCATTACTACTATCATCACTAGTGTTTGCTTTATTATCCATGATAAACAGTAAAGTATCCAAAGTACGAAACCTGATGTACTGAAATGTACAGAGAGACAACAACATACCAGATAAAGAGGGGGAGTTGAGTGTTGGAGATGCGTGTGTATGGGGGTGCTGCTAGGCGGGAGTTGTGGCAGAAAGTGGAACTGCAGTACAATAGTTGGATATGGCGGCGATCATGTGTTCATATCTCTCTAAATGTTTGTAAGTCAAATGATTGTAAGTTGAGGACTACCAGTATATTCATCTTACCTGCCCGTGGGATGATCCCTGTCTTTGAGGGGAGAGGGAATGGCTCCACTTGCAGAAAGCAAGGCTGAAGCTAAACACACAGAGTACGCAGCGCTGGACCCGAGGCCGGCTCCGGTCGGCAGCTCCGACCACACAGACACCGTCAGGCTGGGCAGGTCGCTGGAGAAAGACACCCAAAGGATGAACATCTGCTGCAAATGGCTGCAGATGACTCACATGACTGTAATAATATTTACTGCACTGGCCATACGATTTGCAAATGCGTCTCTAAATGTGAAAATTCAGACAGGCTTTTCCTTTAATCATTTTAACACAAAAGAAATCACGTACTAAATGCATTTAAAGTAACAGGTAATACAAAGCTCACCACATTCATACTTTTCTGTAGGCAACAGAACCTTGCTGACATTGCTGTCAGACCCTCTCAAGTAGGTTGTTTCGGGCAGACGGGAGAATGCTCTAAACTAATTGTGTGACTCTTCGAGGAAAAAACACATGCAGACGTGTTAAAAGGCTGCCATGTGGCCCAGTGCCAGACTCTCATTAGTGGCCATCCTGTCAGAACCCATCACCCCTCCGACATCGCAGTGCTGTGTCAATGCCGATTAAACCTTCTGACAACCTGCTACTCTAATGTCCCCTGTTCCCCATCTGTCTGCCTTTACCATTCTCATTTCAATGTGGAGGATTTTTTTTTCTTCCAACAGCACTGAAAAGGGCTCTAATCTCTGTTAACACGGCAAATCAATGGTGAGCATAAATATAAAAATACAGAAATTTTAAAATAGCAAGAATAGTTCAACAAAGACGACTCACAAAGGCAAAGTAGAAACATGACATCTAATAATTATCCACAAATGACACACTATGGTTCACCATGATACAATCATAAATGACGTGAACCGTCTGTATTATTATTATTATTATTATTATCATACTATAATGATTGAGTTCACCACCTAAAGACACATAAGTACTGTAGATGTCGCAGCAGCACCACCCTCGCTCAATGATTTAGTTGCTTTCTATACAATTTTATATATAGTTTTATACATTTGACATCCTAAATAATATAAAATATTTAATATAATAAAATTTCATTATATCTTTCAGAGATAATTATACGATAATAGAAACACTTTTCTGTTTTTCTCTCTAAAACACCAAACAGAACTTTTCAAAACTTTGTGGATTCTTTTTTTTTTTTTTTAAATTTAATCTCCTTTATGTTCTCAGACTTCACTTTTAAATAAGTGACAATAAGATCTGATCAGAAACTACTACCCCTTCTCTCCCACACACAGGACGAGCACAACATGAGTTATACAACCCAACACACAAGCAGCAACTGTAACAGAAAAAAATGGCAAAAATGTGTTCACGACCACTGCTGTTACTTATATTGAAATGATCATTTAACATGTGATGTGTTTTTGCTGACGGGTCTCTTGAGAAAGTGGCAGCACCATCTCACCCTGATCCGAACACAGACAGGTAGATGTACAGGAAGGCTAAGGTGGCCATGTTGCAAGTATCCAAGTTGACGCCGACGACACCAACAAATTCACGCAGCCTTCTCACAAGGTCAGCATCCAGACATTTCACTTCCTTCCTCTTATCTGTTAACAGTTATAAGAGTTATACAACACACCAAACACAAAATACTACCACAAAACACAAATTGCAGCCTTATGAAAAATATACATGCACTAGTGAATATACAGTATTTTCCGCACCATAAGGCACACTGTGCTATAAGGCGGACCTTCAACGAATTAGCATATTCAAAAACTTTTTTCATATATAAGGCGCACTGGATTATAAGACGCACTGTAGGTTTTTGAGAAGATCAGAGGCTTTTAGGTGCGTCTTATTGTGCAGAAAATACTGTAATGAGAAATACTCCTCAACTGAAGCAATTCAAGATACGACTGATAAAATGGAATGTATAGTGTACATTCTACAGTAGAATTATTCTTCAAATACAATTATATTAATTATCTGTGTAGTCCACTGGAATGTAGCCGCAAGAGGACACAAGCCAGTGTCTTATTGTGCCGGTCCCAAGCCCGGATAAATACAGAGGGTTGCGTCAGGAAGGGCATCCGGCGTAAAACTTTTGCCAAATCAAATATGCGAATCAAACCTATGACTTCCATACCGGATCGGTCGAGGCCCGGGTTAACAACGACCGCCATCGGCGCTGTTGACCTACAGGGCGCCGGTGGAAATTGGATTACTGTTGGTCGAAGAAGGAGAGGAGGAAAGTGCGTTCGCACGAAGAAAGAGAAGAGGAACACCAAGAGTATAGGACTGAGAGTAGGGACGTTGAATGTTGGAACTATGACAGGAAAAGGTAGAGAGTTGGTTGACATGATGCAGAGGAGGAAGGTAGACATACTGTGTGCCCAGGAGACCAGGTGGAAAGGTAGCAAGGCTAGAAGTTTAGGAGCAGGGTTCAAGTTGTTCTATCATGGTGTAGATGGGAAGAGAAACGGAGTAGGAGTTATCTTGAAGGAGGAGTTTGTTAGGAATGTCCTGGAGGTAAAAAGAGTGTCAGATAGAGTGATGAGTCTGAAGCTAGAAATAGAAGGTGTGATGTTCAATGTTGTTAGCGGGTATGCTCCACAGGTAGGATGTGAGCTGGAGGAGAAGGAGAAATTCTGGTCGGACCTTGATGAAGTGATGCAGAGCATGCCTAGAAGTGAGAGAGTTGTCATTGGAGCAGACTTCAATGGACATGTTGGTGCAGGAAACAGAGGTGATGAGGAGGTGATGGGCAGGTTTGGTATCCAGGAGAGGAACGCAGAAGGACAGATGGTAGTTGACTTTGCAAAAAGGATGGAAATGGCTGTAGTGAATACTTTCTTCCAGAAGAGGCAGGAACATAGAGTGACTTATAAGAGTGGCGGTAGGAGCACACAGGTAGACTACATCTTGTGTAGACGGTGTAACCTGAAAGAGATCAGTGACTGCAAAGTAGTGGTAGGTGAGAGTGTAGCCAAACAGCATAGGATGGTGGTGTGTAGGATGACTCTGGTGGTGAGGAAGATGAAGAGGGCAAAGGCAGAGCAGAAGACGAAATGGTGGAAGCTGAAAAAGGAAGAGTGTTGCATGACTTTTAGGAAGGAGTTAAGACAGGCTCTGGGTGGTCAGGAGGTGCTTCCAGATGACTGGACAACTACAGCTAATGTGATCAGGGAGACAGGTAGGAGAGTACTTGGTGTGTCATCTGGAAGGAAAGTAGATAAGGAGACTTGGTGGTGGAATGAGGAGGTACAGGAGTGTATACAGAGAAAGAGGTTAGCCAAGAGGAAGTGGGACACTGAGAGGACTGAGGAGAGTAGACAGGAGTACAGGGAGATGCAGCGTAAGGTGAAGGTAGAGGTAGCAAAGGCCAAACAAGAAGCTTATGATGACTTGTATGCTAGGTTGGACAGTAAGGAGGGAGAGACTGATCTATACCGGTTGGCAAGACAGAGAGATAGAGATGGGAAGGACGTGCAGCAGGTTAGGGTGATTAAGGATAGGGATGGAAGTCTATTGACAGGTGCCAGTAGTGTGATGGGAAGATGGAAAGAGTACTTTGAAGAGTTGATGAACGTGGAAAATGAGAGGGAACAAAGACTAGAAGAGGTGACTGTTGTGGACCAGGATGTAGCAAAGATTAGTCAGGATGAAGTGAGGAGGGCATTGAAGAGGATGAAGAGTGGAAAGGCAGTCGGTCCTGATGATATACCTGTAGAGGTATGGAAGTGTCTAGGAGAGGTGGCGGTAGAGTTTCTGACTGGGTTGTTCAACAGGATCTTAGATAGTGAGAACATGCCTGAGGAATGGAGGAGAAGTGTGCTGGTGCCCATTTTTAAGAACAAGGGAGATGTGCAGAGTTGTGGCAACTACAGAGGAATAAAGCTGATGAGCCATACAATGAAGTTATGGGAGAGAGTAGTGGAAGCTAGACTAAGGGCAGAAGTGAACATTTGTGAGCAGCAGTATGGTTTCATGCCAAAAAAGAGTACTACAGATGCAGTATTTGCTCTGAGGATGTTGATAGAGAAGTACAGAGAAGGCCAGAGGGAGCTGCATTGTGTTTTTGTAGATCTGGAGAAAGCTTATGACAGGGTGCCCAGAGAGGAACTGTGGTATTGTATGAGGAAGTCTGGAGTGGCAGAGAAGTATGTTAGAACGGTGCAGGACATGTATGAGGACTGTAAGACAGTGGTGAGGTGTGCTGTAGGTGTGACAGAGGAGTTCAAGGTGGAGGTGGGACTGCATCAGGGATCAGCTCTGAGCCCCTTCTTGTTTGCCATGGTGATGGACAGGCTGACAGGCGAGGTTAGACAGGAATCTCCATGGACTATGATGTTTGCAGATGACATTGTGATCTGTAGTGAGAGCAGGGAACAGGTGGAGGAGAAGCTAGAGAAGTGGAGGTTTGTCCTGGAAAGGAGAGGAATGAAGGTTAGCCGCAGTAAGACAGAGTACATGTGTGTGAATGAGAGGGACCCAAGTGGAAGAGTGAGGTTAGAGGGAGAAGAGATCAAGAAGGTGGAGGATTTTAAGTACTTAGGCTCAACAGTCCAGAGCAATGGAGAGTGTGGAAAAGAGGTGAAGAAGCGTGTCCAGGCAGGATGGAACGGGTGGAGGAAAGTGTCAGGTGTGATGTGTGATAGAAGAGTTTCAGCTAAAATGAAGGGAAAGGTGTACAAAACTGTGGTGAGACCAGCGATGTTGTTTGGTCTAGAGACAGTGTCACTGAAGAAAAGACAGGAGACAGAGCTAGAGGTAGCAGAGATGAAGATGCTGAGGTTCTCTCTGGGAGTGACCAGGAAGGATAGGATCAGGAATGAGTACATCAGAGGGACAGCACATGTTAGAGGTTTTGGAGATAAAGTCAGAGAGGCCAGACTGAGATGGTTTGGACATGTCCAGAGGAGAGATAGTGAATATATTGGTAGAAGGATGCTGAGTTTTGAACTGCCAGGCAGGAGGCCTAGAGGAAGACCAAAGAGGAGGTTTATGGATGTAATGAAAGAGGACATGAAGGTAGTTGGTGTGAGAGAAGAGGATTCAAAGGACAGGGCTAGATGGAGGAAATTGATTCGCTGTGGCGACCCCTGAAGGGAAAAGCCGAAAGGAAAAGAAGAAGATCTGTGTAGTCCACTGGATTATCCCTTACCATGGAAATAAGGCATAAACTGCTCCAGCTGAGAACGCTCCCAGCAGAGGAAGGTGTCAATATTCGGCAGGTTGATACAGACCTTGTCAGTACCTGTGGCTTTCAAATGTAAATATGTTCTCAGGTTCAAACTCACTGCAAGAGCCACCTGTAATGGAGCAGAGAACAGTGTGATTAGTGAAAGACTTCATATGAGTGCTGTTTCTAGGTGATAGCATGGATTGTAAGATCTTTTTTTTTTTTTTTTTTAAATGCAACTACTGTAATGGTAAAATCTGTCTTGAGGTATCATGTGTCACTCAAAAGTGTGTCAGAACTTCAGATCACCTTTCCGTGGACAACTGCGTGCTCTCCGTGGAGGATCGCCTTCCCAGGAGCAGAAACCAAGATCTCCTTGACTTGCATCTTTAATAAAAACAGACTCCGGTGTGTGTTGAAATGTGCCCACAGTCGAGCAGCTAATCCCAAATCAACCAGTCAATGACAGTGTTATTATTATTATTATTACTATTAGCTAGTTCAACCACCGTTGGGCAAACTGTTAATCCTCTGACACATCAACAAGCTATCGATAATTCTACCTCACACTTCTGCGCTTTTCATTAAAATTCTTCAAATACAATTACATTAATTATCTGTTACTCTTAACTACTGTACACGCATCTCTCCGAACACACGCCGTGCTGAAACATATTACAAACACTGCTGAAGCAGGGGGAGGGACGAAGATTGATTTCCATTCCAGTGTCCAATCAGCGATGTAGGTGTCTGAATATGTATTCTTTTATCCAATAAAAAGTCTATATTCTCCCCTCACCCGGTGAGTTAACCAATCATGCGATGAAAATGAAAACGCCCCCAAAGCTATGGGCAGCGCAGAGGGACAAAATTAAGCCAACAGTAGCTACTTCTGTTTTTATTAAATATGGCATCGCAGATTATTAAAGTTGTCCGTCTCCGCTGTTTTATCAGGACAGGCAGGATTATAAGAGAACATCGAGCTAAGGAAACGTTTTCCCTCAGAAGGTAAAAAAAAATGTAAACGCAGTGTTTTTGTCGAGGTAAACATGTAGGACTGAGGAGCTAGCTGGTTAGCTGATACACCAAATAATACTCAAATGTGGTGCAAGCAATAAATTGAAATCTCTAAAACAGTGTCTTAAAACAGTTTAAATGATTTAGTTGTTGCGTTGGCAAAACATATGGCTTGTAATTGTCTTTTTATCTTCCTGTCATCCTTTCTCCCAGTTATGCCACTGAAGGGGACAAGAAGATTCCCAAAGTTTACACCAGAACTGGTGACAAAGGTGGTTGTTGTTTCTTTTGTTGTTGTTGTTGTTGTTTTTGCTTCTGTCCATCATTTTAAAAAGTGCATGTTACAGAAAGAGTAAATAGTCCTCGTTTCTTTCTGTGCCCTTCAAAGGTTTTTCCAGCACTTTCACAGGAGAAAGGAGGCCAAAGGAAGATCATATTTTTGAAGCATTAGGAAATACAGATGAGCTGTCAGCAGCTATAGGGTAAAATGTGTATTTTTTATATGTGACAGTTTAATTTTTCATTCTATCTGACTTAAACTCTCCCTAATGAATTGTACATTACAGTTTGGCCAGAGAGTATTGCCTGGACCAAGGACACACCTTCACAGATCAGCTGGATAAGGTTTGACTTTAGTTCTGGTCACCCACTTCATTACAATAAAATTAAACCTCGAATCTTAAGGTTTCTGTTTTGTTTTTTGTTGTTGTTGTTTTTTTACAGATACAATGCATTTTACTAGATGTGGGCTCCAACATTGCCACCCCTCCATCATCTGCGAGAGAAAGTCATATGAGTAAGCATTAGCTGTGGTTATCTAATGTAACATTTAATATTGTGTCTCATGAGTTTGATGATTTTTCAAGTTTCTTTTTTTTCATAAGAGAGAGCAAAATTTACTGCCCAACCAATAGCAGACCTGGAAAACTTGATTGATAAATTTACAGAAGAACTCCCGCCATTGACCAACTTTATTCTACCAGTAAGCCCATCTGTGTATCTATAAGCTACTGGTTTCTTATGAGTCCAAGTTTTCCTTGTTGCACTGACACCTTTACTGTATATGTTCCAGTCTGGAGGAAAGAGCTGTGCAGCTTTACACTTAGCGCGGACAGTGTGTCGTAGAGCAGAAAGGAGGTTAGTTACAGCGCATTTACTGCCTTCAGTCACAAAAATGAGCATCTGCAGTATTTTGTTCCTTTTCTGACAGTTTGTTCTAACAGCTGTTTGTTCTGTTTGTAGTGTTGCTCCAATTGTGCGGTCAGGGGAGGCAGATCCAGAGGTCGCTAAATTTTTGAACAGGTCAGTCCAGTGTTGTGAAATTAATGAGACAATTGTTCCTTTGCTGCACTTTCATAAATATTCTGATATGTTCACACAGATTGAGTGATTACCTGTTCACCCTGGCCAGATATGCAGCCATGAAGGAAGGCAGTGAAGAAAAAATCTACAAAAAACCTGAATAACAAGGTTGTCATATGATATATCAAAGCTCAATTTTTTACTGTTTTTTATTTATTTTTTCTGTAAATATGTACAGCCCCCAACAGAAGTTGTTTTGTTATCATACTGTGAGAATCTTACAGCTATAAATCTGTGGTGGAATCTTGAACTGTGTACCTCCTGGTCATTTTATTTTGAAGGGATGTTTTATCAAGCAGATACATTTCATTGGTTTTACAACTGGTATCCAGAGACTGATCAATGTCCATGAACATTGCTTTTCCTCTGTAGATGTGGCTTTACCCCAGTAGGCTTTATTTTCATCTATTTTTAATACACCAACAACAATCAGGAATGTTCAGCGGTGTTTGCTGTGTTCTTATTACCCCCCCAACCCACACAGTCACAGGATGTGGCACCAACCCTGGCTCCTGTGGGACAGGGTGCTGGCCCATGTCATTAGAGACAGATTGCGGTCCTCATAGGGTGGATATCGCAGATAGGTCACACACTCGAAGCGTGTGCTTCTTATGAGGCACGATTTCCTATGAGAGAAGGTGTCAAAGCTGTTCCGGCCATGGTAGGATCCCATTCCACTGGCGCCTGTGGAGAGAGTTTATATGTCACCATTTTATTTGACATTATTTGCACTTAACAGCCACCAACTTACCAACTCCACCAAACGGCAGAGCCACCATTAGACTTTGGAGGATGCTGTCATTGGAGCAAAAGCTTCCACTAGAGGTCTCACTCATTATCCTTGTGATAACCTGACAGAGGGGAAAAAGTGATGAGAAAAATACACTGTAGGGGCTGAGGAGTATGATGACAATATAACCTGAATTCACTCCGGTACCTTGCTGTCACTGGAATATGCATAAACACAGAGGGGTTTCTCTTGCTTATTAATAAAGTCAATAGCCTCGTCCAAATCGTTAACGGTCAGAACTGGGAGAACTGGGCCAACAATATCCTTTTGCATGATGGGATCTGGTTCTGTAACCTCTGTCAAAATTGTTGGTGCTTCAGGAAGAAAAAAACAGGAATGAATCTAATGCAGATGAGACAGTTGGCTTTGTTTCAGAGAAAAATCCAGATGATGTTACCGATATACTTCTCTGCCTCTATCACTTGCCCGCCCACAGCCACCTTGCCAGATCTCCACAGAATGTCTCTCGTACGGGTGAAGAACTCCAGGTTGACCATGCGACCGTAACTGCGGGACTCTCTGGGATCAGAACCGTAGAACTGCATCAGGCAGCACTTCAGCGCCTGCACCAGTCGTGCTTTGACATCGGTGTGGCACAAAATGTAGTCAGGAGCCACCAAGCTCTGTCCAGCATTGTGAAAACGTGCCCAGGTGATGCGCTGTGCCGTGGTGGCAATGTCACAGTGTTGGTCCACATAACATGGGTTCTTGCCCCCCAAAATCAGGGTGACGGGTGCAAGTGTGCGAGCTGCGGCCTGAGCAATTCTGATGCCCTCCTCTCTGTTTCCTTGGCAACGACACATAGTCTTAATAATCAGAGACTAATTCAATGAACGATAAACTTTTATAACCAAGTTTATTTTTACCTGTAAAGAAAACATGATCAAATTTAAGTTCCACAACTTCATGCAAGTCGTTTGTGGCTAGAAGAATCACGTGGAAGCATTCCTTGAGCAAAACAAGAAATTCACATCAGATGATTACATTTTAATTGTAAATTAACACAGATTAAATCAGGCTCAGCTTAAATTAAAAAATGGTCTTAAGGTATATTTTTGTTTTTGGAACGGAAAATAAAGGTGCATATGTTCCCAAATATGACTGAATCTAATCTTGTGTCACATTAAAACCTTTGAAATGAGTCTGAAGAATCTGTAAATAAAATAAATGGATAAAATAAAGCACTAGAACAAAATCTCCCCTGAATTAGAACCACAAACTAGTTATTTATCTTAAATTATTAGAGTGAAACTCGAGCTATCTATCCCAACAAAAGATTTCCTCAAACACCCAGTTAGTTGGAATTAAAAACAAAACTCAGATATTGTAATATTTGTAAAATATTATATTTTTATGGTCTGCACCACCTTTAATATTTGAAAATGATCCAATATGTCCCCACCTCCTATGTGGTTACTCACATTGTCCAAGTAAAATGGGATGAGCCGATGAAGGAGCTCTGTTGTGTGAGCTGTGCACTCAGACGGACTGATGATTGCACAGTTTCCTGTACAAAAGAATAAAGCACCATCAGTAAGCCTGTGAGGGAAGAATAATACTAGAATTCAATTAAATGAGGGTCGGCACCTGAGGCAATCGCTCCCACCAGCGGCACCAGGCACGTTTGGACAGGACTACACCAGGTACCGATGATAAACACCACACCAAGCGGCTCACTAACCACCAGACACTCGTCCAATGTGGTAGACTGCAATGATCAAGCATTAAATCTCATTAAATCTAGGTACAAGTGTAACAGAACCCTTGTAAGTGCCCATTAGTGCACAAGTTGATCGACAGAAAGACATTAGCCCACCTCATTCTCATTAAAAGGTCACAGCAACTTAAATTCTAATCTGCTTTTCCAAACAAAACCTTTCTTTGTTGCAGCGAGACGGAATGTTCTCCCCAAAAGGTTGTGTAAATCATGAATAATTCCCCATAATATTGTGGAGATGTCTGTGGGGACAGGAAGGCTTTACCAGGTTTCTTTCAACGTGCTGTGGCTGCATCCATCTCTTCAGGTTACTGACGGCATAAAGGGCTTCATTCTTGACCAGAATCAACTCTGACAAAATTGTCTCAAACCTTGGCTGGCCAGAAAAAAAGAATTGAGATCAAAACGCCAGAAAGACCAATCTGAGCTATTGTGTCAGCTCTCAATATCATGTTGTATTTTAAAAAGCACAAGCTGTGTCTGTGTCAGCCCTCACCTTATGAAGATCTCTTCCGAGAGCATCCACAAAGTCACATTCGTGTTCCTCCAGCATCCGAACCACAGCCTCCAGCTGAGCCAGTCGGAAGTCCTCTTCTAAGGTCCGTCCAGCTCGAAAAGCAACTTTGGCCCTGTTCATCAGATCCACACACTCCAGAGGGTACGTCTTCAAACACTGCTCCCCCAGTCTGGTCCTGAAACCACAGCCACATCACTAGACCCAATACCGCAGGATGAGAAAGATACCCACAGCTCATACCTTCTGCATGTTAACCGGCCATTCCTCTGACAAGCACTGCATGCCCTTAGTTTCACACTCATGTTTATGCTGGTCTACAATCATCCACTGCTGGCCTGTCTGAATGAAGCTTATGTGCAGTTAAGCCTGTGCACAAGTTAAGTAAAAGCCCCACTGGCTGGGAGGATAGTGAGAGCCCAACAACTCCAGCCAATCAGGTGATACACAAAAAGTCACAAAAACTGGAGTCTTTTCATCTCAAATTAAGAACTCTCTTCGTTAACACACACACACACACACACACACACACACACACACACACACACACACACACACACACACACACACACACACACACACACACACACACACACACACACACACACACAACAAGTGTCAAACAGGCATTAAAAATGTTTAGAAAAGTGTTCCCCTTGCTTCTTTTCTAAGATCAAATCATCAGTTAAAAAAAAAAAAAAGCATAAGTGGAAATCGAATCTCGTTCAACCTCTGAGAAGAGGAAACCTCTGAGAAGAGGAACCCTCTGAGAAGAGGAAACCTCTGAGAAGAGGAACCCTCTGAGAAGAGGAAACCTCTGAGAAGAGGAAACCTCTGACCATCGCAGATCCAGCAACACGTGTAGTTAGAAGAACAACGTTGAGAGACTGCGTCGGGTCCAAGCCGAGCTGTGCGGGTCTGTTGAACTTTACCTTCGCATCGATTTGAACCACCTGGTTGGAGAGGCGCTGGGCGGACTGCTCATGGTCACTGCGAAGGTTCGGGTGGGAAACCGAGATGTTAGCTCCGACTGGTCCGGAGGGAACCAGCAGCACCGATCACCGCCGATTAACAATCGCGGTCCGGTTTACGCGTCAGACGTGCGTAAAGCGCATGACGGATTAGGGTTTAATTTACACGCAGCACAAAGTGCGGGTTTTGAGACACCTCAGATGAACTCAAGGGTTTTAAAATGAGTGAAGTCAATGAATTGACAGAGGAGTTCAAGGTGGAGGTGGGACTGCATCAGGGATCAGCTCTGAGCCCCTTCTTGGTCGCTATGGTGATGGACAGGCTGACAGACGAGGTTAGACAGGAATCTCCATGGACTATGATGTTTGCAGATGACATTGTGATCTGCAGTGAGAGCAGGGAACAGGTGGAGGAGAAGCTAGAGAAGTGGAGGTTTGTCCTGGAAAGGAGAGGAATGAAGGTTAGCCGCAGTAAGACAGAGTACATGTGTGTGAATGAGAGGGACCCAAGTGGAAGAGTGAGGTTACAGGGAGAAGAGATCAAGAAGGTGGAGGATTTTAAGTATTCAGGGTCAACAGTCCAGAGCAATGGAGAGTGTGGAAAAGAGGTGAAGAAGCGTGTCCAGGCAGGATGGAACGGGTGGAGGAAAGTGTCAGGTGTGATGTGTGATAGAAGAGTTTCAGCTAAAATGAAAGGAAAGGTGTACAAAACTGTGGTGAGACCAGTGATGTTGTTTGGTCTAGAGACAGTGTCACTGAGGAAAAGACAGGAGACAGAGCTGGAGGTAGCAGAGATGAAGATGCTGAGGTTCTCTCTGGGAGTGACCAGGAAGGATAGGATCAGGAATGAGTACATCAGACGGACAGCACATGTTAGAGGTTCTGGAGATAAAGTCAGAGAGGCCAGACTGAGATGGTTTGGACATGTCCAGAGGAGAGATAGTGAATATATTGGTAGAAGGATGCTGAGTTTTGAACTGCCAGGCAGGAGGCCTAGAGGAAGACCAAAGAGGAGGTTTATGGATGTAATGAGGGAAGACATGAAGGTAGTTGGTGTGAGAGAAGAGGATGCAGAAGACAGGGTTAGATGGAGGCAATTGATTCGCTGTGGCGACCCCTGAAGGTAGAAGCTGAAAGGAGAAGAAGAATTAAGTCATATTTAATTTTTTTCTTGAATTTTGACAGAATTTTTATCAACTTAATTTCATCTTCCACATAAGAGTCGTGAGTCAGTTCATGTTTGAACAGAGGAACCTCCACAAGCTGCGTTCTCAGACGACGCTCCAATCAAATTCCTTTTGTACTCATTTCCACACTCTTGTTCATTTTTTGGACTACAGTATGTTGTTATTGTAAATGTAATGCAAAGGCCCAGATGTATTTATACGAAGGTGAATATAAATGCATGTCTATATTAATGTCAAAGCATAAAAAAGATCACATTCAACAAACTGTAGTGCCACAAAAAGACATGGAATCTTTCACATGAGGACGAGGAGCAGTTCCAGGATGTTTTATTAGGATTTTTTTTTTTTTTGCAATAAAACCATATTCAAAGTCAGAATCAGCAGTACACTGGTATATTTAAAGCCTAGAGCCTACACTTGACATCATTTAAAATTGATGACCTCATAAGACAGACAGACAAGGTTTTGAGGTATCTTTTCCTCCCTCTTGCTCATGAACACACTTGAATGTAGAGTGTCTTAAAAATGTTTGCAGTTTTTAATGTCATTAGTATACCGCAGGTTAATTCCATACAACCATATACATATATATATTTATATATACTAATTTCAGAGAAAACATTTTTTGCATAATAAAGACCTTTTTTTTTTTACGTTGCAGTTGATGACAAACAATTTTTCCTTCCACATGATGTAATTGAACCCTGTGTAAAATGATTTTTAGGCTAATAATATGACATTCACCTTCATGACCCTTTTCCCAACAGCCACAAACAGCAGAGGTGTGTGCAACATCACCATTCAAGGGAACACTGAATCAAGCAGTAGCATTTGGTTGGTGAATCAGTCCATGACATCATATTGAGAGGTTTTAAACCTCAGACGCTTATCAGAATGGCTTCAAAAGTCCACAGAAATGGGAGGAAAATGTAGCAAAACCCTCCTCGGTTGATGTTGTCGGGGTAGAAGAGTGGTTGTGTTTCTGGGCTTTGCTGTTAGTCAGAGCAGAGGATCAGTCCAGTAAAGAACCCCCTCTATGGCTTGCTTCCGATAAACATCGTTATTGGTTACAGTCTGACATGTTGAGAGCGGGGGCAATGGCGGCATTGTATGAGGCACTCGGCATTATCCAAGGATGTAGTGACACATGGTTGTTTTAATAGTATAGAACAAGTACTTACATGATTTACTTTAATTTTCTGGACAGAAGTTGCGGCAATGAATTTCTATCTTTGATTTTGTGGGCAGACACAAATAAGAGACAAAACATTTCTGCTATTTGATCCCTAAAAAGTGACATTTTACAGCAATGACATTTTTTCTAAATGAATCAACCTCACATGATCTTTTTTTTTATTTTTGCTGTTCTTTGTGTGTCTGGACATTGTGTCTCGTCAAACAGACCAGACGTAGTTGAGGACATAGAAATCAGAGATCTGACACATCTGTATGCAACGAAAACACAAAGTAAGAAATGACTTACTGTGAAATGGAACAGAATGTAATAAAAACAGGGTCACTGCTGTGTACTTCTCCTCCATCATAGAGGATGAACACAAGACATTGATTTTTCTTCCATTTACAAAAGATGCATTACGTTCAGTAAGACATTTTAAGACTCATCCAATATCAGCTAAAAGTTCCACAGATAATGGAGTCCAAGCCTGTAAGTAAATTAACACTGCATTGCTTGATTTCACTTGAGAGTCAACTATATGTCTAATGGCTTGCGTTGCATCTGTATTGCTTTCCAGTTCACTTAAAATGGGAGTGTTAGATCAGAGCGTGATTCTGTTAAGCCTGAGAAACAAAGATCTAGCCACTGTATATCCATATTTCATTAAGTTAAATGCTCAACATTGAGTTTTCAGTGTCAGAGGGAAATATTAAAAATTGGATTGTGCTGCACAAACAGCATCCTTTTTCACGGGAGAGGGAAGGTTGAAGAGGAAGGAGCTCATCCAGTTTTAAAAAGAGACAAAAGGGTTTTTAGGTCCTGTGTGATTCCCTTTGACTTGACAGGCTCTGGTCCATATAAACAAAGCCTTGTGCTTGGTTCCGACGGCTTGGACAAATTCCACTGTGAAGACTCTCCAGACAAAGTTAGGACAGCTCAAAGCCCGTGTTCATACTGATAGCATACCGCAGTTTGTCACGCAAGATGCTCTTCTTGCTGTAGTTGGGTAGCTTGAGTAGATTGAAGCACGTAGATGAAGTGGGAAGCCGACCACCTGGCTCCTTCTTGCGAATAGTGAAAAAGCCCCTAAGGACACTTCCGAGTGTATCACCGGTGTCCTAGAGAGGGAAAATGCTCAGTTACAAGCAGATGCAGATGCTGAAATTACAGCACAGTCATAACTTAAGGCAGCAGCAAAGTTTTTATTTCATTCTTCTTACCTGATCATCCGAAACTTCCACACAACGGATGGAAAAAGGCGGTTTGAGGTAGGCAAAACCTAGAAGAGGCGGCCTTGAGCAGCTGGTAACAAACTATAAAAACAGACAACAAATGAAGTATCTGATGAACCATCCCACAATGGTAATAACTCATTTGGATGGGACAGTTACAAACGGATGATTATTTACTTTAAGGAACATAGCTCTCTCTTCAGCATTGAAATCACTGGACAAGATGTCCCACAGCCAGATGATGACACGATGGCTGCTGTGAAAGCCTCCATAGTACACAGTATGTTTCCTGAGAAAGAGGATGAAATCATGGATAAGCATCTGCACAGGAAGCACAAATAAAGAAAACTGTTGCAGACTATTAAAATCATTACGGTACGAGTAAGGACTCATTTAAACCTCATTCAAGATATCTGAAATGCCACATACTTGAGGTCATCTAGATCAATTTCTGCATTGTCTCCAGAGATGAGGCGCTGAACCTCAGGTGTGGAAAACATGTGCAGCCACTCTGGGTTGATGATGCTCCGGAAGCCTCGGATGAAAGCTATAGTTTGATCTTTAATCTGCGTGTGCATCCTGAAGTGAGCCATAAGGTGAATATAGCTGATCCTGAAGGAAATGAGAAGACTTAAATGTGAATTCTATTTATTGCACAACAATCAGTAAAAGGAAAACCTCATTAAACTAAAATGGATCAATGAACTTCTATTTTTGAAATGGCATACGAGTAGTTGTACATACTTGTTTTCATTTGTCACTGGCATAGTTTTGCCCCCAGGCGTCAACTCATGGCAGACAAGCTGTGAGGAAAAAAACAACATGATTTTAATTTGTAAAATCATGGATTTAACTTCACTGGATCCTATTTTCCAAAGTTTACCTGTCCCATGACATCCTCATCATAGGATAGCGTGAGTCCCAGATCCCCGACATCTCCATCATACCGCTGAAAACCCAAAAGGAAAGATGTGAGATAATAAATGAGGACATCACTGTAGCAAAACTCGTCTGTGTGTGAATCCTGCTGACTTTGATGGAAGTGAGATTCTTGTAAAACTCAGAGTCCAATGAGGGCAGCTCATCGATGGAGCTGTAGAAAGTGCTGTGGTGATGACCCAAGACTTGACTGAGGAAGAAAGAGGCAAAAGGGACATCCACAACAATACCCTGAGTATAGAAAAATTAGAGTTACTGACACAGAAGATTATATAAAACAATGAACAGTTCAGAGTACAGACCAACAGCTGACTGCCTCACAAATGTACCTCATATATGGCTTTCCCGAGCATCTTCCCCACAAACTCAAATAGTTGCAAGTGATTCTCGTGTATGTACGACGTAGGTGAAGGATACAACCTTTCATTTCCACTTGTAGTCTACAAAAAATGTGTAAAACAAATCAGTAGCTGAAGTGTGATGGCTTACAAAACAGTTTTCCATTTGCTTGACTTACTTTAAACAGGTTGAGAGCAGGATTGAACACTTTTTTTATAATCTCTTCTAGAAACTCCTTGAACACACCATCCTGATCGATACCGGCCTCATCTACTCCCAGGTCGTTGACAAACTTCACACGTATGACACCTTTTATGGAATTTGCTGGTAATCTGCGGAGCTGGTCGTATCCATCCTTCAGACAGGAATTAAAGTCGTTACTCGGGAGCGACTCGACATACAGCAGTATTACACTGAACCTGATGTTTGACTCTATACCTCTAACATTCGTGACCGTCTGATGGTGATGTGGGTAACATGCGGTGAAGCAGAGCTTGTCTCTATCAATCCTAAATTTTCTTTTTCCTTGGTGACAATGTTCCTGAACAGCAGCACCCTCTAAAGTGAGAAGAAAAGGGATTATGTAGCTGAAAATGAAAAGAAGCTCGACCTTTGCGGATCCTTTTTACTCACATTTTTATGAGGAATGACATGTGGGATGTATTGCAGTAACAGTTGGGCTCTTTTCTTGCCTTTCTCCAACTCTTGAAACAACAGGCTGGGCTTTAGGTCCCTGAATGCAACACCGCAATGACTTAAATGTGAGCTTTTAAATGTAATCATAAAGCAGTGTATCCTCTAACAGTGAGAGGAGGAGATCCAAAGTTTTTAAGTGTTTTCATTTACTTGCGCAGCCAGTGGTCGTCAGGAGTGAATCGTCGTCTGCAGTCACGTTCATAAAGCACCATCAACCAACCATGAACACTGTGGAACAACTCCAGTTTTTCCCCCTTAGCATTTTCTGTGAAACACAAAAAACAAAACATCTACTTCATTAAAAATATCTCTTTTTATTTCAGTGCTATCTTCATAAACTTTTCTGAGGTCACACACTCACCTAAGATGCCATCCCATATCATCTTATACACAAATGTGTTCAGAAATGAGGAGATAGTGAGGAGTTCCTCTATCTTGAAAGATGTTTGTTCTTCATATACTTCAATGTCATCCAGAATTCTGTAATAAAATGACAGTTTTGATTTGTAAAATGCTGTTGCCACAATTGGAAGTCTTACGCACAACAAAGTCACTGAACTTACGTGATGAGATGGCGTGAGCAGTCACAGAAGAGCATCAGCATCGCCAGAAGCTGCTTGGACTCTTCTGTGTCATTGTTCAGACACTCCATGAAGAGCTTGAGGCCTCCCTGAGGACCAAGTTCACAGATGAAGGCCCAAAGTTTGGGTAGAAGGTCATCAAGGTGAGTCAGTCCTGCAGCAACACAAGCAAAAATTCAGTGACATGTTCTAGAATCATTCAAAAATAGCTGAAGCTTCTGTGACATGAAAAGAAATTAAAGATTCTGGTACCGACCGGTGAGTATCTGGAGTCGTATTTGCGTAAGTGTCGACAGAGCAGATTGGTAGAGCACGCAGATGCTGCACACCTTCTGAACCTCAGCTGAGTCAACCCGCTTCCCTCCGACCGGTTTCAGGATGTTCCTTACGGAAGCAGATTTCTGAAATGCTCGCTTGAAGAGGTCTTTAGAAACACAGACACACCACGGATGTACAAAACCTTAAAGTACATTTAGAACTTTTACACTCATGATATTTAACTTAAATTGAAACATTAGGTTTGAGTTTATAACTCACTTTTAACAGGTAGGTTGTTTTGTGATGTACTGGGTTGCGGGGGTGGAGGTGTTGGCTCCTGACTCTCCAGCTTTTTAGAGAGGACGTCACTGAACAGTGTCCTAATGACAGAAACCCCCCAAAGGTACTGAAGCTGTTTAGTAACCAGTGGCATTGATTCATTGAGACTGCAGAGAGAAAAGACAGAGGAGGCAGAGGGGAGACGGAGTGAAGTACAAGCATATGAGAACACAGTATTTTTTAAAGTTTTACAACATGATGTCGTAATATTGAGTTTACATGGACGACTAATTCCAGCTGTAGCTCTTCCTAAAGAAGAACCAGACAGCCTGAATATGTCTACCAAACCATCTCTGTGGGATTTTTGTGCTATATCTGGTAAATAATACTTAAATATTTCACTGACCCATAGTCGACTGTCTGGGAGAACCAGCCCAGCACAGGGTGCCAATGGGTGAGGTTGGACTTTTTCTGGGATACGTATCTCTGGCAGTAGGACAGCATGTCAGTCAGGTCCTTCACAAAGTGGTTGGCCTCCTCCTCCATGACTTTCTCGTTAAGGTAGCCCAAGTGAATCAGGTTACCTACAAACGTGAAACACAAAAGGATTGTCACATCTGTACAAAATGCTATCACACCAATGAAAGTCATAATTTATCCAAAATACTTTACCAAGTAAGCAGAGTGTGTGGCTCCCCTCCAGACACACACAGATGTCACAACACTGTTCTTCCCTGCTAAGAAACAGAATGAACTTCCGCAGCAGGTCATGTGCCTGAATGGATGTCATACACTGTTGGGAAAGATTAAAAATTGAGACTTTGCCTCTAACAGTTCAGATTATTGTAAACTCTCGTGCAACAAAAATAATGTTTTTTACCTCTGGAGTAAGGACACTGAGGTGGGATATGATGGCTGGAACTGACATGATGTGAATGAGGAATGATCTTAGCAGATTATCGGAGAAGTGAGCAGCAACAACTGGTCTGAAAATAATAGATTTAGTTAAAAAGGTCGCTTACAAATAAACTAAAAGAGCAGAAATTTAATACAACACAACTGAATGTAACATGTATTGAAGCTGACATTTCATCATTTTTTTAATCAGATGCAGCGACTGAGTGATCATTTCCCAGCTCACCTTAATGACAAAGTGAAGACAGCCGTCAAAGTGCCTTTGGAAAGAGACGGTCTAGAGCGAGCCAAACCATTGGTAAGCAAGATCTAAACAAGAAAAGGTGAGGTAACATAGAATGTGCATTATTTGATTAAAATGACATCTGAATCAAAGTCACACATCTTCACTGAATCTCTTGATGAAATCGTAAAAGAAGAGGCTCTGTTACTGAACCTGCAGTATTGAATAGAATCCTTTTTGATTGAGATGGCCCATTATGTTTTCACAAATCCTCATCAAAGCAGGTTTGAGAGCTTCTCCTATAATAGTGAGTGAAAAATTACATGTCAACTCTGCAAAAAGAATGTCCTGTAATTACAGAAAATGTTAAATAATAAAGTTTACTTACCTTTCCCCCTGACGATTCGCCAGGTGGAAGTATCCGTGAAGGTGACTAGCATGGTGAGGTACAGGGTTATCAGTTTATTGTCCTGCATTATATCAGGCTGCAAATGACAAAACCGTGAAATGTGCAATTTAAGTCATGAATTGAATGTCAGTAAGACAATAATACGCTTGGAAACAATATTAACCTTTAAAACTTTCAGTCGCTGACAGCAGGTCCACAGGACGTCTTTAATTTGTTTAAGCCAAGGTATGGTGAGGTCTTTGGAGAGAGCCAAGGAAACATACCAGACCTGTAGGCCAGACAGTCACTGAAACAAAAACGACTTTTACAAATGTTTGGTGTGTGGAGGGTGAAAATAAATGCACACTCACTTTAGGTTCATTCTCCACATCCATGCTGGCAAGGATAGCACGACAGAGCTTCTCAAACCTCTGTGGGAAGCACAAAATTACAATGTTTCGACTAACACAGCCCCAAAAAGAAACTATAGACAACAGTGAAACTAAAGTGAGTAGGCTTGTACCACACGTGTACTCACCAATTTATCCTCTTGGTGATATACGAAAAGTAATTTCCGAGCAATTCTAAAAATTGAAAGTGCATTTCTTTTTGATGTCCCAGTTTGACAGGCTAGAAAGTAATCATCAACTTCTTTCCTGGTGAGATACAGAATGAAAATATTGAGCAAACAATTACATTAATGTGGAACTGAGTCATATATAATAATTCTGGGTTAACTTCACATGTGTTCTTATACTCCTTAGATTTACAAGGAACACACTCAAAGCTCAACCTTTAAGCTTTTTAAATCACAGATAAATCGGTTTTAACTAGATTAGAGTGTACCTTATTTGCTTCTTGAGTCTGCAGCGACAGAGAAAGCTCCTGACCATAGCCTGGATGAGGATTGCTGATCTTTCCTTGTCCTTCAGTCCTTTCCTTTCCTCCCTTGCCTGTCGGGCTTTGTCCAAAAAATCGGACTTGGAGCTTTGAGGAACAGTAAACATTGTGGACCCTGTAAAAGAAGCATTTTAGCCTTCGTTTTATAAAACAATCAGATACATTTGGATTGATGACATTTTAACTGTGGCATTCGGAACATACATTTACGCAATAAGCACATCGTAGCTTTGATAATGGGGTGCACTCTCACAACTGCACACCATCGCTTAATAGTGAACTTACCTGCGAAATTGCTCCGATAATGATTTTATCAGGCCTTGGTCTTATCTACATTAGTCCTCATCAGTCATCTGATTGTCCTTTAGATCCAGGCAGGAGGAAAGCAGAGCGTCAGAAAGACTAACTTGCCATCTCTGGAGCAGCGAGCCATACAATAATAACGCTGGTGTAGTTAGCACACAGGGCTAGTCCACCGCTTGACGGCTTGAAACTGTCTCGACGAGAACGTTTTCAGATTAATTTGGGGATATTGATCATAACTGCGGTGTTAGGTTTGATCTCCTATCAATGGCAGGCTCATAAACAAAGAGAACACATTGTTTCCAAATGTAAACAATGAGAGGACATCCTTACATTGACTGCAGCCATTAATCCCCTTGTGTCGCATTAAATGATTCCGGGTAGTATTTGATGAGGTGTTAAAATCATTTTATTTGACATTTAATCGATGGAAGAAAGTCAGACATACTGTCTTTGTTTTTAATGTAAAAAAATTTCAGTTTTATATCTGGTGGTTGATAACGCTTTAGTGCACTGTGGTGGGTGGGTGGCATGGGGACAGTAATCAGTGTTACTCCTTCACGGCGGAAATGCACAAGCAGCTATTCAAAGGGTTCAAAGCGTTATAATGAAGTGCACAAAGAAACGGAGATTCTCTGTGCAATGAAAATCTTACTTTTCCATCTGCAAGTAATGTCACCAGAGTTGTTTAAAAAAAAAATTAACACATATATTGGCCATTCTACCGAATTCGTGCAAAGTTTAGAGTTGGAGATACATTTTTAAAAGTTTTTTTTTTTTTTTTTAATCTTGTCAATACATATATTTTGCCATGTTTGTACGGTACAAATCTAGGAAAGGCGCGGTCAAATTTCACAGAGATGGGCGCAAAGGGAATGGAGGACAGGAGTGAAGACCCCTGAAGTGTGGTCCTGTAGCGCCGGTAGGGGGGGTCCAGTGTTTCCAGTATGCAGCTCTGAATGTGGATCAGCACCACCCTTTCAAAGCACCTCCTAATGATTGAAGTGATGCTACTGGCCTGTAAGTTATTCAGGCAGGTGGGTGAGTGAGAGTTGGTCAGTCCGGAGTTATTAATGGTAAAGGCTGGACGTGTTCATTGAAGCTGACCAAAGAAGTCTAGAGTGTTCGCATGCACGACAATGAGGGATTGTTACAATATGTTACTTATACGTCGGTGAATATATACAGTACAGCGAAGGCAGTGCTGAACACAATGTTATCTGTCCCTTTAAGGAAAGCCTGAAGTGTGACGTCATTTTTATAACTGCGCACTGCTGGACCGGAAGGAAGTGGGTGTTTGCCTAGCTGACTGACGCTAGCAAACTACGATTAAGAGTCTGCTGTGTCTTCTATGGTAAATATTCTCATCTTTTTCCAAACTTAATATATATACATATATAAACAATAAACTTTACTGTCACTATATGACGATTAATATTATGTGTCAATTATGTCAGTTGTGTGTAAGGTTAGTAAGTTTACGTAACTAGTTAGCGAGGCCGTTAGCCTAGTGCTAAAGGTAGCCACTGGATTGAGGGATGCGGCTCAGTTCTTCATTCTCTACCCTCCGAACGTAGAAACCATCTGCATTCATTCTGCGTGTGTTCATCGTTAGTTTGCTGGAACAGGCTGGTAACCCGATTTCGACCGTAATGCTAAAGGTCCGTGAGTGTTTGCTGCCCTGCTTATTGTTTTCCGTGATTTTTACTGTGATTACGAAAACTTGTGAACATTCTCATAAAATTCTTGAAATACAAAGGCACTCGACATCAAACAGGGTGATGTTCCGTTCTTTTCTCACAGCAATACAAAAAAAATGGAATCGTTCCTACTAATTGCACAGCAATAGCGTCCTCTGGGTTATTTGTCCGAGGCATTGACCGCTATCATTGTCTCAAATTTTAAATGAACCACACCCTTGCGCTGAGAAACGTTTTGAAATTTGAAATCTGTTTTCCTAAATTCTAAAAAGTTGCATTTTCAGTAACATCAAGTGTTAATGAATTGGGGCATAATGTCACAGATTATTTGGCAAAATCAGAAATGATGTAGATGAAAAGAAATGCCTTATTCTTAGGTCCGGGTATCCACGTAAACATTTGTCTTTGTGTTGATTGCCATTTGTTTCCTCCACTAAATACCTTAATTCAAGTAATTTCTGTGACATACCTGACCTGATCTGGGTTTCACTTTATATTTTATCTTGTTCTGCCTCAGGAAGAGATGTCAGGAGAGAGTGTGGTGAGCTCGGCAGTGCCGGCAGCTACAACCCGGACTACATCCTTCAAGGGCTCCAGCCCCAGCTCTAAATATGTCAAATTGAATGTGGGTGGGGCGCTGTACTACACCACAATGCAGACACTAACCAAACAAGACACTATGCTCAAAGCCATGTTCAGTGGCAGGATGGAGGTGCTTACAGACAGTGAAGGTGAGCTGAAATTGTTGAGCCGTCATCTACACACTGACTGTAATCTTTTACTGACTAGTGTTTCGTCACTTCATACCCACAGGTTGGATCTTGATTGATCGCTGTGGGAAACATTTTGGAACAATCCTGAACTACCTTAGAGATGGGGCAGTGCCGCTCCCAGACAGCCGACGGGAAACGGAGGAACTGCTTGCTGAGGCCAAGTATTACCTTGTCCAAGGCCTGGCTGATGAATGTACTGCTGCCTTACAGGTATCATCACAACAGAGGGTTGTCAGTAGGCCAGGGTAGTAAACAGTGTCAATATTGCACCTATATTACAATCTTTGAAAAATTTACTCTTCAGAGCTGTTTCTTGATTACAGTTCTTTTGAACTATGTCTGTAAAACGTATTAAATATTTCTATCATATATAATCACTTTTCTTTTATTCTTTGTTTTAGCAGATTGAATCGTGTCACAGCAACTTTGTCCGGTCACATTTTTCCTTAAATTCAATAAATAGTTTTTGAATGTCTACCTTTTACTTTCCAAGTTATTCTAACCAAAACAGTGAGTCTTAGTTATTTTTGTTTTAGCGTTTGCTTATTGTTGCATGACCTCTGTTTCATCTGTTCTACCAGGTGTACCACCATCCCCTCGTATGTTGCAGTTATTTAATGTAAATAAGTCAGTTATTACCTAACAAACTTTTCTCTTCAGAACAAAGAAACTTATGAACCCCTTTGTAAAGTGCCTCTGATGACATCATCTAAGGAAGAGCAGAGGCTTATAGCCACCTCAAATAAGGTAGCTCATGTTATTAGTTTACATATCGTGTTGAATTTGTAGTTTTGATTATTAAGTCAAGTGATGTTTGTCACTAATAGCTGTCAGTATACAAACTAATTTGTCTTCACAGCCTACAGTTAAGTTACTATACAACAGAAGCAACAACAAATATTCATATACCAGGTGAGTTCTCTTTGGCTGGTGTCAGGTGTGTAACGCATGTCATTCCACAAGCAAAGAACAAGTTAATGTTAACCATTGTCCATCCTTTCATTTTCTCCCCAGCAATTCTGATGACAACATGCTGAAAAATATTGAGCTGTTTGACAAGCTGTCCCTGCGGTTTAACGGCCGTGTGCTCTTCATTAAAGATGTGATCGGGGATGAGATCTGTTGTTGGTCATTTTACGGCCAGGGTCGTAAGATTGCTGAAGTGTGCTGCACTTCCATTGTGTATGCCACAGAAAAAAAGCAGACAAAGGTATGTGCAATCTGTAACATACACACACTGTGGTCTTTTATTCTTGGAAGACAAAGCTATACAGCACTTTATTTAAATATGTCTCTAAAGTCTTGTTTAATTCTGCTGATGCTAGGTTGAATTCCCAGAGGCCCGAATCTATGAAGAGACCCTCAACATCCTCCTGTACGAGTCCCACGACGGGAGGGGTCCGGACAATGCTTTGCTGGAAGCCACGGGGGGCGCTGCAGGACGATCTCATCATCTGGATGAGGACGAGGAGCGTGAACGAATTGAGCGCGTTCGTAGGATTCATATCAAACGACCTGATGACCGCACTCACCACCACCAGTGACCTTTCTCCCTTGACCCGTCGTCCCGTTTCTCTGATTCTCTGGACAGTCTTCGCAACACGCTCGTGCCTTATGTCACCCATTGCGTCTTTGTCACACTTTCAGATTTATTTTTTCAGCCTTGTCTCCATGATGCTGTTATGAGATGAAGCGATTGTCATACTCCAGGGTGTCATGGTGAAGTGATTGTGTGTTATGTGCTCACTTGTCGTCTTTGTTGTGGGGTCTAACAATAATGTGTTTTTGTTCTGTTTACTTGTCATGATAGATTCTCTCACAGAGTCGAGTAATATGAAAACCAACAAGGTCTGCCTAAGGAAGTGGATTTTGTGGATGGATTGTGGAAATCAGGAATATCATCGAAGCATTTGATCTAAAAGATTTCCCATGTCAAACCAAAAGTCTCTGCTGACTTGTTACTTTAATCCATCCCCTCAGTCATACCAAACTTTTAAAGTTTAATGTTAACGTGTTAGAAAGGCTTGTGGCAGGAAGCCTTGTAAACCAACCTCTCTGTGATATACTGTAATATCATCACTGGGCTAATTCAGTGTTGTACACAGTGGGACCACATAGTGGCGCTGTTTTACTCTTAGAAGAAAAGGCAAAGACATTTTTATTAAACCTAAGATAATGGTAATTAAACCTTTTTTAAAATGTAATCGTTTCTGTTACAATTAAATAGACGCAGTGTTTTACTGTAGTGCTTCTCCCATGTTGAGTTTTAATTTTAAAATATATCCTTTCTCTAAATGATCATTATTTTCAGTCGAGGGGAATTTGAGACGTGATCTGAGGTGTTAAATGTACTGGGCTGAGTGAATGATGGATGCTGAGGTTGGAGTAAAAAGACCGTAACCGGAGATCTCCCTGGTAGGAAGAGAATCCTGTCTACAAGCTCCTAACAGGGAGAGAAATTAGACCTGTCCTTCATCACAGCATTCAGCGGGGAATGGACTGGTTGCATGCGGTAGTTTTGACTCCATGTATGTCTAACAGTCACAGTACTTGTAGATCAGTTGCACAGAAGTAAACTTGTATATGTTTTATATTTATATATACTTTATCACAAATAAATTTTTACAAACGTTCTTTTTTGTCTCTTTATTTCGCATATACCCCAAATCAGCAAACATACAAAATGATACGAATGGCTTTTAAGAAATAATTCAACATTTTGTGCATTAAATGTCTATTTACTTAGATACTGTATGGTCCAGCGTACAACCTCTGCTGAATTCAATCCAGTGTTAATTTTTTTTTTTTTTGTGTGTAAATGTGAAAACAATTCATAAGATGGGAAATATGTACAGTACAATGAAGCGAGCTCAATCAGGTTTTTAAATCCTGAGGTTTCTGGTCAAGTGCATCTCCTGTCATGAAGTCCCCTCAGGGGTTTCGTGATGAAATATGCAGGGGCGTCTCATGTGCCTCCTCTCACACATTAGCGTGTCCTTACTCGAGTGGCGACCTGCAGTGACAAACCACTTGACTGATGCTGTACGTTCATTTGCGAGCACACTTTTTTAGAACAACTCTGGTCTCACCACCATGAGGTGTCCATTCTTTGCCTTGTACACCATCGGTTCCTGTCCGGTGCTGAAGTCCACCATGCTCTCCTTACCTGCCTGGATTTCAATCTTGATGCTGAAAATCAAAACCACAAAAAAGTTTTTTTTTAAGACCCAAGTATAGATTAACTCTGCAAATCTTTGTGAGACAAACACTCACCTGCCCTGAACCACTTTAATTGCATTTTGTTTGTTAGCAATTACACAGAGTTTTGTCAAAAACTCAAACAAGTGGTCACATTGCATTACAAGGTCCCCCTAAAGCAAAAAAAAAAAAAAAAAAAGGTCTGATTGAACATACTTTACAAAGTTTACATTCTGCACATTCTGCTCATTCCTTTATGAAATATAGATAGATAGATAGATAGATAGATAGATACTTTATTAATCCCGGAGGAAATTGCATATACAGTATACAGTACATCTGAACATACACAGTATAATTCATCATTTAAATTTCCCAGTTTG
The DNA here is from genome assembly GCF_040054535.1 of Antennarius striatus. Taxonomy (NCBI): domain Eukaryota; kingdom Metazoa; phylum Chordata; class Actinopteri; order Lophiiformes; family Antennariidae; genus Antennarius; species Antennarius striatus. The sequence continues at coordinate 22,618,073 of NC_090778.1, forward strand.
GGATAAATAAAGTACTTCTTATCTTATTTACTCCATTTATTTGCACAGAATGTTTTCCCATATTAATCAGTGGGGTAATGTTGCTTTCAATATGTAGCAGCTACATCAGCTCAAATATAATTAATGGTCTGACTTGTTTCACTGCATCTCACTTATGATTACACATTAAGTAACCGGACTGAGTGACATATGTGTTTTCCAATTGGAAAAAAACAACAACAACAGATATTACAAGATCAAAAAATGTGAATGTGTTCACATTTTCACACACACACCTTCTCTTTAGGATCTTCACATGTGATGTGGAATACGATGATGCTGTCGGTCAAATTGCTGATGGAAATCCCTGCAGTGAGTAGAAACAAACACTTCTAGTGTGAGATAATGTGAAGACATCTTTAATGGCAGGTGGAATATGTTTGATCGTGTTGCCCTGACCTTTGAGGGAGGTGTAGAGAACCCTCTGCTTAATTTTGGCCTCATCTACCACATAAGCAGCTGTCTGGGTGAGGATAAGCTGTCGAGGTCTCGGTTTGAAACCGTTCCTGTCATATTTAATGACGGGGACACTGTACTGCAGAAGCACAGGATGTATCTCAGTGAGTCAGGTCTGATGTGGGCTCTGTTTATTCCAGGTGACTGAAATGATTGTTACCTTTATGTGCTCGTTCCGAATTATCTGGACAACCCTCATGTTTATATCTTGTTCACCTAAGGATTATCAATAGTGTTTTAAAAAAATGCTCAAAAGAATAGAAATTGTGTGAATGTGTCTAATCCTCACTGATCCTGGTGTCCACAAAAGGTTGTGCAACACTTTGTGGGTAGCTTTCTTTTTTGCCCTTGAAGATGGAACTGGTAAGGAGCTTCAATTGTAACTGAAGGGATGACAAATGTAACATTAATCACTTCAAATAGAAGGAATGATGACACCATTTTAGCAGGAATACAATAATACATGTGTCACCTGTGCTTTCTTTTTAGGAGTGATGCCTCTGACGTACTTCCGCACCATGAGGCGATAGTGAAGTTTACGCAGCATCTCTGAAGTCTGTCCAGGACAAAAACCATCTACATGGTCAGAATAAAATGTTGTGTGGTATTTAATGCAAATGGAGTCGGGTGATCGCAGTACCTCTTTCAGCACAGCAGCTGGAGCTAACCAGGTTGTTTTGTCCAAAACTGTCTTTGGCAGATTGTCTCTAAGCCGGTTCAAGTAGTTCTGTCTCACAAAGGCCAGATACTCTGAGTTGTCTGTACATTTTAATTGCCCTCTGCTGATGTAGCCTTTGATAAATCTAGAAGGAATGAAATAATAAAAATATAACAGTAACCTCAAGAGGAGTAGTGCAATGACATCACTCTCATTTCCTTACTGCTTGATGACTTTTACAGCCCAGGCTCTCTTCTCTCTCTCCTTCCTCGCCTGCGCTCCTCTCCAGCAAGTCTCTATCTTAGTGGCTGAAAAAATAGAAACATAAGGGACGGTGTGTCACTGTTTAATGCATAACAAAACAGGATATTAGATCCTGTCTCCATTGTGTTTAGTGACATTTACCAGCCTCCTTCTGTTTTCTGAATTCACCCTTTGCTTTGTATCCTTTGTATTTGGCCTGAAGCCTTGTTGCTGCAGATTTAAAGAATAACGTGTAATCACAGCACATCTGGCGACGACCGATGACTTAAATCCATAATTAGTGATTTGCACTCACCCAATTCATGTTTGCATCTCTCATAAGCATCCTCTGTGGCGAAAAGTGTCCTTGGATGACGAATAAATATTTTGGTGCTATAACAAAAGGAGAAAATGAATTTTTTTGGTTCCTCCTGGTTTTGAGAATACTTTATTACGTTATTTAAGAGTCACTGTCCTCACCGTCCCATTTTGTACTCATTTGGTAAATAGCCCAGATGATGAGCCAGCAGTTCTACCCCATCAGCGGGCTCTCCTCTCCAATGAGGCCAGGTGGCAGGACACAGTGGTTTATATCTGTAAGACGCAGCACACAGCCCATTCAGGATGGTTTAAGTAAAAAACCAAAAGCAGATTAATTTTATTAAAAGCCATGAAGTCCAGCCTCTATGGTCCTTCATACCTCTTTAAAAAGATGTCATATTTGCGTCTGTATGCAAAGCCAGCACGTCTGACCCTGAGGTGCTCCATCAGGCCCAGGTACTTCACCTGATGTCTGATCAGTGCTTCATCAAACTGACCTTTGTGTAAAAAAGGGCCTAGTTTAAATACCTCCATCCTGTTACTAGTACAGCCACATTTGCTCTCTGTCATTTTAAGTACCTGGATTTTTGGCCTCATTGGATTTTAGACAGCGTATGTACCAGGCCTCTTTAGACATGAGGATTTCTGTCAGCTTCAGCAGGCTGCTCTTAAACTGGGTTGCCACCTACAGACACAACAGGAGGGTCATAACAACAGTTCATCTGTCAGAAACATGTGGCTCAGCGATGACACAGACAGGCGGCTGCTGACAGAGAAGGACTGAGATCACGACCTCTTCACAATAGATTTCTTTTCATCAAACATCTCTGCATCATATAGATTGTTCTCTGTAAGTACAGAATTGCAAAAAATATATGCCCATTTGGGACAGATAATCGATGCTCGTTTTTATATCATGTGATCTTCCAGTTGTAGAAGGCGCTGTTTGTCTTTCTCTCTGAAAACATGCCTGACCAACGATTTCAAATAATGTGGTTCGAAAGCAATATTCCAGATCAGATAAAACAGCCTTGCTGGTGACGCATTTGAGGGAAATTGAAGGTCAAATATAATGAGCGCTCACTGTCTCTGGTCTTCGCCTGCTGTCTCGATCCATCGTGGAGAAGCATTCTCTGACTATGGCATTTTTAGACTGGCAAATCAGCTGAAAGATGAAGGGATAACAACAGGTTTAACTAGCAGCGCTAATGATTTCTGCATTAGTGTGGCCATGATTGGTGTAGATGAAACTTCATTTATAAGCATCAGAATATCTCTATGAATATAAATTATTCATGAATAAAGTAGTATCGAATGCTGCCCTTGCCTCACATAATATCAAATAACGTATTAATATCCAGACTTACATCTTTTATGTTCCTATATAACAGATCGTTGTTTTTGTCCAGGAAACCTGCAATATCACAAAAATGGCAGTTAGTTGAAATTGAAAAATAACAGTTCAGGGCAAATATTGTGGTTTTCTTTACCCACAACACAGTAGGTGACCTCCCCAGCATAATGCAGAAGGCGGAAATCCCCCCTCTCAAGAGTCTTACGTGTCATTTTGTCAGCCAGTCTGTGCCTGCAGTCAAAGAGGAGGAGAGAGACAGAAGGATGATGAACGAGAAGCTTTTCAAATCAAACCTAATCCGCTGTCTCTACGGGCTCACTGTCGGATCACTCACAAGACACCCTCCAGCGGAGCGTCGCTGAACGGAGTTTAGTCTCATGAAGAAGCTTTGGATTTCAAAATATAGTCTAGCTGGAACTTTTATTTAAATAATGCAATTCACCTAATTATTTTAAAAAGCTGTTTGATTGGATTCATTTATTGTACTATTTACTGGATTATTCCAGTACGTAGTCAAATTTGTATGATTTGAATTTTCACTGCAGAATGGTATTGAAAGGCATGCTTAGTGTAGTGTGTTTGCACTTAGGTAAAGTTAAATTTCATCTCACGTGACAAAGTGCGGGTGATTTCCCATCTTTTCTTCCAGTCTCTCCAGGAAGGTCAGATCCGTTGCATCTCCTGGCCTTAGACACTCCTCGTCCTGCAGGATTATTATTAAGACATTGTTTAACCTGCTGTGTTGCATTCTAGTGTATGTACTTCAATTCCTGCTGCAATTAAAAAAAACAAAAAAAACTGTGTATAGTGGAGAAACACCAGTATCGATATGATTCCTCTGTGCTTCTCCTCAACCAGGTCGCAGATGATCTTGTTGTTGAAGAACTGAACTGGTTCCCACTGGGAAAAAAGTCGGGGGGAAATGGATATCTAGTCAACAATACAGTATCATTGTAATGGACTTGTGATTGATTTGTGATTTGTTTCGTGGGTTGTCTGTGGGTTGCATCATCATCACCTCAATATCCTCTGCTTCATATTCCTCCTGCTCAGCTTTCAGGGTCAACTGAATGAAAAGTTGCTGCAGCTTCTCGTTGCAGTAGTTTATGCAAAACTGCTCAAAACTGAGGATGTGGATGATGACAAGTCACACAAGTCAATTTAATTTTTAAAAAAATTTTTTTATTTCATTATTGTTTGTTTGTTTGTTATTATGATTCACATACCATAAACATAGACAAGCAGAATAAAGATTAAATAATCATAAATTGTGAAGGTTCAAGGGGACTTCTCACGAAACCAATTATTTTAACTAGAGAATTAAGTAGTGAGTAAGTAAAAAATAAGTTTCTCATGAGGTATTACTGAGAAAAAACCTACTGGTTAGAAAGATGAAAACATCTTCATTAATTGTATCAAACAAAGTCTAACCTACCTGTTGACATAAAACACCTCAAATCCGTATATGTCCAAAAGCCCTATGACCGTCTTCAGTGAGGGATCCTGATGAAAGTATAATTATACACTTAATGCTCGTCCTTGTTGCCTGGATTGTGTCAGCTGTCTCTCTCTCTCTTCTCCTCACCTTGTTCTCCATAGATTCGTTGATTCTGTTGACCAACCAGGTGAACGTCTGTCCATAGATAGCTTTGGCCAGGGCGTCTCTGGCATAGACGGCATGATCAGTCATAAAAGGACTGAGAACCTTTACATTGAGACGAATGGAAAGCTAAACTTAAAACACCACATGTTGGGTTGGACTATAAATAAAAAGCAACATATAAGAATGCATCTACCGGATCTTTTCTGGCTTCAATCTTCCTGTATGTCAACGCCTCTTGGAGACTTTGAGCATCAACTCCAAGTAGCTGTCGGAACAATTGACACTGAATCTATTAGTTACCCTTTTGTAATGATCATGAATATGCAAGAGCATTCTAATATTATTACATTAGAGACCCATCGTAGCTCTGCTTCATTTTTCAGGAGGGCGTGACCTTTACCATCTGTGTCAAACTGCACATTCCCCAAGTGGAGAACACTGGCAACGATTCCAAACAAATACTGCACAGAGGAGAACTTAATGAGAGAATGAAATAATGCAAATGCAAATTGGTTTAAGTCAGTAACTCACATTAGTGTTCATTTCATCAAAATTGATGATTTGCAGAGCATTTTTGACGGATTTCCAATCATTTCTGTCATTAATAGAAGAAACAATGGCACACTGTCCCTGTCATGAACAGCAAACAGAGTATTAGGTCTTCAGAGTTTAATATTATCTCATAAATATGTGAAATAAATGTGACAGTTACGCACTTGAGTTAGATAATTGTACTGTTGGGGGTCTCTCTCCAGGCCCAGCAGGTGCAGCAGGTCCTGCTCTCCTCCTTCCAGCAGCTGGTAGAAAATGTGGAAGTTTCTCTCGCCGTGGTTCTGATGCACGACCCTCGACCTCTCCAGGAGGTAGTTCAGGATGTGTCCTCCAACAGCATCTCCCTATGGGCATCATGATCCTAAAGACAGCAGCTCTACATCTTGCAGAAGAAAACACAGCCTATGGTCCAGTGGACGGATTTAAGAAATCTTCTCTGGATAAATTATCTTCTTGAAAGCTGTTTGCGGTTGTGTTTGTCAATATTCATCAAAAATCTTCATAATTTTAAATTGTTTTGAAATTTGCACTTTTTGTTTCTACACACATTTTTATGAAATAACAGACCATTTCTTCAGTTTGCATACAGGATACTCTACATACAAGTATTTTATCCTAATGTCTTCCCTAATTTCTAAAACCTCCATCTGAATTGGAAAGAAAGCACCTCTGCGATCCCCTGATTCTTCTTACCTGACTGTCAAACTGAATGTCCATATACTTCCCAAACCGACTTGAGTTGTCATTTTTCAGTGTTTTGGCATTGCCAAAAGCCTACAGAAAAACATCACGCCAAATACACTCATGTTAGTATGACCTGCTTTTTGGTATATTGTGGCACTGGTATAATACAAGAAACCATCACACCTCCAGAACAGGGTTGGACATGAGCATTTTATCCCTGACTGTGTTCAGCAGAGTGGTGCTCGGGCAGCTGACAGCGTAATACTGCAGGATCTTCTTGGAGGCCTCCGTCTTCCCTGCTCCACTCTCACCAGAAATGAGGATGAAGTGATTGTTGAACTCCGCCAGCATGGTTTGGTAGGCATTGTCTGCCAAAGCGTAGCTGTAGGAATGCAGATCCACCATGACGGTTACTATCCGTACTGCTAGTCTCACGTCAGATGTGTAAATACATTAGAGATATATTTTCATACATGTGCGGCGGAAGCTCAAAAAAGTTGACACCCATGTAGAGCTCCATCTGCGTTTTGTTGTAGATGTCCAGCTCTTTGTAAGGATTGACAGACACGAGCAGCGTCCCAATGTAGGTCTGAAAGAATTAGTTAAACCAACATATTAATTGTTAACATGCATTTGTGTAGAGCAGGGCTTTGAAGGTCTTTTCCAGACTTACATAGATAAGGTCTTTGCTGAAGCGTTTATTTAGGTTGTTGAGGAAGGCGACCTCCGTGGTTTCATCCAGCAGAACAAAATCCTGGATTCCAACCCGATCCCTTGCAGTCAGGGCACCCTCCATGTCCAGCTGACCCTGTACAGCAAACCGGACCAACCATGAGAAATCTACATTTCTAAATTTTAATGTCATGATCTAGTACAGTTTAATACTTTTTAGTTGGTTGAGGTAAAGAACTTCATTATATTCTAAATTTAAAGGAAACCAACTCCCAAAGTAGCAAAGCAACATATTTTGCACATATTTAGAGTTCATTTTACCACAAGAAAGCAGTGCATCCCTGGGATGCGCTTAAAAAACGTGGGATGTGAATCCCAACGTAACGTTTATGCATCCCAAAAGTAATAAAGGAATATATGGTATAGAAGCATACGCAAGGATCGAGTTTTGCCAATAGTACAACGTAAAAACTAAACAAACTGTTAATATTAATGATTTTATTAATAACAAAGTCATAACTGTTTAAGTAAAAAGAAAAAAAAACAATAAAATTATATATAAGTTTTATCAAAATGTTAAAGCCTGGTAGTCATTTAAAAAAAACAGTTTTAGAAATAAAGAAAGATGAAATACAGGGGTTTTTTTCACTTTTGCTTTTCACTCAATAGTTTGAGTGACGCACCCTGTCTGACGATCGTACGTCCCTCTCAAAAAATGTGCGCCAAAGACGCAAGGATGCACGCGGGCGAGAACACTGCATATTAATATGCAAAATTGTCAGTCGAGTATCTTGACCAGTGCGACTGGTATAATGACGGTTTGATTAAATGGCTCTATGGGGGAGGACAGAGCTGCAAAAAGCACCCCAAAAAGCACAAACATAGTCTCTGTTAGTTCCATTGAAGCCAGGGGTCTGGAGGTCTTATGTGTCTTTGAAGCAGAGCTCCGTAATTGTGCAGACGAACAGACGGAAGCTAATGATCACTACACAGCACACACAGACCTTGGCCTGCAGCCCGAATTTCACTAGAGCTGATGCACCAACCAAACACAGTGCAAACGGGCTCCAGGAGTCCAATGTAGCGCCACATTTAAAATGCATAGTGGGAAAAATTCCACCAATCTGTTTTGCATTCTCAACACCAACACGTAGACCAAAGGTTTTCACAGCTTTTGTTGGTTTTGTGGGGGGGTTTTTTCCTTTGGAAGCAAAAGTCCTTTGATTCTCAACTCTCTCTGTAAAAAACATTTAAAAAAAGATAATCCATTGGATCTAATTGACACAAAGCCCTCCGTCCCCCTCCTCCCCTGCCTCTATCCTCCGCCTATGGTCCTCGTTTCTTCTGAGAAAGGCCAAGTGTTTTTGTCCTGTAAATACCACGGAGCAGAGACAAAAACGACGTCTTTAAAATGCAGTCTACAATCCATTACACAAATTCTCCCTGCATATCCATTCAATAATTATTCATTAGAAAACATTTAACGTCACAGTGAATTTCACACTAGGCAGTCGAAATACAATAGAGGAGATTTGGCCTATTTTGGGGTGAGGAGTTGGGGAGGGGTTGGCTGTACAGAGGAATGGTGAAGGCAAAGGAAAGGGAGGAGGGGAGCAGTCTGATCTGAGAACCTCTGAAACGGGGCCATCTTGAGACAACGGGACAGACTAAATAGTGCAGTAACGGTCTGTGCCCTGCTGCTTGCTGTGACACTCATTTAGTTTGCCCCGGGGCAAACAATAGAGGCTTGTTCTTAGCAATCTTGTGCTGTAATTTGGACTTCATTACTTTGCTCACACGGGGCCCCTTGGAACGATGGAGGAGGCTAGTCAGATGAGAGTGTTTTTTCCACCTGTCAGTCCAGCACCCCCAAATACCCTCACCCTTCTCTTCAACAATACCCCTCACCCTGTGTCCTCACTAATAGCCCTTACCCGACCCCCATCCCACAGGCACCCCTCCCAGTCACCCACTTTAAGCCAATGAGACAGGTGAACAATATCATTGAAGGAGCCCTTTTTGGGACGTCAGAATCAATCTAGCGATGTGATGGCAGCGGTGCTGTTGCAGGGTATCTGTGACACCCCCTTTCTTCATGGGAACAAACTTCTCTCAGGGCAGCACAAGCACACAATATGCTGGGACAGCGTGACTTAGGGATCTGCCATACAGTATTACAAGTAATAACATGAACAGATAAGCTCCTGTCAAGAGTAGGATTAATGAATTCAGTGGTGATAATAATGTGAATGCGTTCGGGTTCTCATTCAGCGCGCTGTCAAAATCTAAAGGTTTGCTGTTTTGCATTCAGGTTTTCCTTGGTGTCCTGCAGGTATTTCTTTTTAAGAAAGCTGTCTGCAGCATGCACGAGTGTTTTCTAAAGACACTGTACTAAAATAGACTGAACACCGAATGGGCGTTCTCAGTCTAAGAGGACAAGAAGGTCTGAGCTGAAGAAAGCACCGCAAAAAAAAAGGTTCTCCTCTTGCATTTCTGTTATTTGTAGCTTTAAATAATACATACCAAGTAGAACAGAGTGTGATTCAAGTTATACAAACTAAACAGCCCAGTCTGATGCACAGACTATGTGTTGAGTCCAGTAAGCTGTCAGATCAGGTGAATTCTCTCAGAGCACAACCAATTGTATTTTAATTAAGAGATGGCCCCTCATCTCAGTCTAGGGTGTCAGTGTTGCCTGAGACAAAGTGACCTCATTTATGTGAGAAGCAGAGGTAGCTGAGAGCGAGGGAGGGAGGGCAGCATCCTGCTAAGACGCCACCATTTAGCAAACTAGTTAGACGAAAGTTAATCTGCCTCTTAAAGAGGATTCTGGTCATCTCATGTGTTGGTAATGTCTCCTCTTGACCTGAACGTTCTCTACCAGCTCAATGACCAGGATCTGACTTTTTCCAAGAGCATCTTAAAATACACATTTGTCTGCCCGGTGTAAGACAGAAATGGTCAAGTTATATACAATTAGTCTAGTTCACTAGGCCTGACATTGTTGATTTCCCAAGGTTTGATCATTGTTGTAAAAAATTTTGGATAATGCAAGTATGCAAAACTCTTTTTCTCATTCTCTTTCTACATACTCACACACTCACGCACACACACACACACACACACACACACACACACACACACACACACACACACACACACGGATTTCTCTTTATATCTTTAATGTGGACTTCCAATTTTGACAGCTGATTTGTTTCAGCTTAGAGTCCTTGCATTAAATTGAGGTAATCTAGTCAACTGTCAGCTGCAGCATCATATTAAGGTGGATACAACAAAAGTATTAATCTCACCGTCCAACTCTCATATAACTAATGCATTACTCAATATATCCAATTGTTTTATGATCTTTTATAATATTTTACCATTCGGAAAACACCAATCACAGATCTCATTGGTACAGAGCGTATCATATGGTGCAGTTAAAAAGAAGAATAAGGCACATTTTTTTACAACTCAAAAGAAATCTCAAACCTGCATTGTGAAGTTGTATTATTCTGCTGTCAGATGCAGAATCTCAATGAGGATCCAAAGTGAGAAGAGAAAAATCTGTTCTGTCCAGAGGTGTTAGACAAGAGGAGCATGTCCTCCTGCGTCTGCTTGCAAGGAGACAATCAGTGAACCTATAAACTTTGTTAACATTCAGTTGGCAAAAGTCCAATATGCAAAACACTAATAAACTCTAATTTACAATCATCTGCCCTGTTTTGTCTGGTCTCTCATTCATCCAGTCATGTTGGCAATCCTCTGTGGAGGCCTGAGAACACGTATCATCCTCTTCACCATGCTGACCCAGACTCAGGGCACCGTGGATCGAGTGATTAATCATTCATGTCATGGGAGGTGGAGGGACAGATATCTTATTCAGTGCTTACCTGGGTATCTACTGCTCTGCTGAGTGTAACATAACAATACAGAAACAAGATCCAAACCACACCAATTTATCAGCCCCCCTTTTGCTCTCTCCTCTCTCCATGACATCACGACCAACAAGTTCTGGATCTTTGGGTCGATGGATATATTACAGGTTAATCATCAACTGCTATTACTCAACGTGACAGTGCTGGTGCCCCGTCTTAGCTGCCAGTGCTTAATGCCTGAGTAAATTGCTACTGGTTTGATGCCCAATTTCATTACCTTGTTTTTCGCTTGAGTGAAAACAGATCAGATCCGCGTCTTCTACTGATAAAAAAAATGCCAGAAGTGTTAATATTGTCAAGGTTTTCTTTTTTTTCATGTTTTTATGAGTGAGTTAATGATGCACAGATGCCAGGGAAATAAAGGGGGGGGGGTTGGGGTGGACAAAGATGCCAATGACAAAGTGCAACACAGTTTTCACCTGAAACCACAGGCCTTCAAAAGGCTCCTAAAATCTAGACTTGTTCTCATCAGTTTTAGCTGTAATTGTTGAAGGGAATATTTACCCAGATTGCATGTGTAATGCATAACACACACAGATTTCAACATAAAGCAAAATCAAATGCATAAAACATAATGTGAGTGAAATAAACTCAGCATAACTCTATGTTCAAAAAAACTATGAATTCATTTTTTTGCTGTACTTTTGCAAGAATAGACATATTTGTAGGTAAGAAGGAAAACTAATATAACAACAGTGTATGCAGAGGTATAGCTGTACAAATGTATTTTACAGGCAGGCACCAATGACAAACGAAGTAAAATATAAAAGTGGCCTACAAGTCAAGTGTGAAATCCACCTAAGAAACTTGCATAAAATACTGCACATCATTTCACTAATTTTTAAGATACTGCAAAATATCTCCACTTAGTCTGTGGACTTATTAGTTTGGAACCTTGTTTATCTGTCAAATTCAAGTATTTCAGTGTAAATTTACCAACACTGACTATCAAATATGCCGGTGCAGTTCCATAAAAGATGACTTTAATACGTCCTAAGAGATAACACCCGGCTTTCCTTTGTGTGCAGTGATGAAATTACCTACTACACAGCTCTTAATAGTAATAAAAGGTGTTTAATTGTGTAGCCTGGTAACAACCAGCAGAAGAGACACACCATCCAAGGTAACCAAGGTTTCTCTGGTGACCCAAATGTAAGAAGAGATCACATTTCATCCATTTAATGGAGTGATTAATGTTTATACTTGAGAGTTCAACATATGTGAATTATTCACTCTACCCGCCAGAAAAGTTGTCAAGGTTACCTCCGCCCCACCTCTTCCCAGCCCAACAGCCCAGCGATGCTTGTCCAATCTTAACAAGCTTTGTGCTACCTACTGGGCTCTGATTCAGCACGAGACCCGGCAAATCCAATTACACAGGAGTCAGAGAGGTTGATTTTCCCATTATAGATTCCATGCTGAGAATGAGAGCTGATGATGACACTCCCAACACATCACTGCTGCCTCTGTCCTCGCTCCTACGCATTTTGTCTCCATTTCACTGTTTTCCCTCCATTTGGTTTTCCGTCTCTTCCTAACTAATTCCTCTTTTCCTTAAAACTCTCTTTCTAATGTTGCCCTTTTCTTTGGATCTCTCCCTCTTTCATAGTCCATTATTTAAAATTTTCAGAGCAGCATAACAAAGGAGAGTCCTGCCATCATCAAAAATGTTAGATCACAGAGGTTACTTCATATCGCAAATGGTTTATTTATTTACTTCACATTATCTCTGTTTCCTCGAAGTAAGAAAAATATTGTATACGACATCATGATGGCTTTTCATTATTTTTATTTTTATGTAATTGACCTTTACTTCACCTAATAATATTTTCTTAACTGGTAACCTGGTTAGATTAACTTAGATTAACTATTTAACTGAGGCATCCTCTGAATTGTCACTGTGAAAATTAAACACACAGACTTGTGACTTGGGAGTGTTTGAGTGCTAACGTTAAGGTGTACCCGCTGTGACAATTTAAAAAGTTGCTGAGAGCCAATAGAAATTTTGGTTTTTAAAAGAGGACTTTTGCTGCATCGATCCCCTTTCACTCACTGAAAAGCACTGACCTTGCTTCAGATGAGAGGATTTGGTCACTCAAAGGTCAAAACCATTGCTCATGCTAAACCTTTAAGATAAAGTTTCTGTGATCCCTCAGGACAATGGGATTGTGAGGTCCTGTGGCCTGTCCGGAGAGGTTGTTGTATGAAAGGACTTGTGGTTGACCAGTCTTGACCACCACTGAACAATGTTCCATCAGGGTGTTAGAAACTCTGCTGCTACGCTTGATGCAGGCTTATGGTTGATGGTGAACACTCAAGGATTCAAGTCTGACAGTGGAAAAAGAACTATTGTCTAGGTGGGTGAACCCACATTACTAGCAAATAATCACCACTATAAAAACGAATTTTGCAAAGCAACAAGCAGCCTGTGTTCTCCTTTATGGTACTGAACTGTAAAGGGATGAGTGTAAAATGTGAACACTTTAATGGCAAAGCTCTGTAAATAACACTCAAAGTGTGAATACAGCAGTGGGTAATGCTGTTGCTTTACAGTAAGGAGGGTTCCGTTCCACTGAGAGCCTTTCCGAGTTCCTATCTTCTTCCCGTGTCTGTAGGTGTTTGTCTCTCCATGTGGCCCTTCAATAAATTGGTGACTTGTCCAGAGTGTACCCCGCCTCCTGCCTGATGTCTGCTGGGATAGGCTCCAGCTAAACCTGCCACCCAGATTTGGATGAGAGGCTGAAGATGAGATGATTACCGATTGTCTCGTCTTCAAGAAAATGAAGTTTATTAAATCCCACCTGGCATTGAGCTGCAATTAGAAGGTGTATCCTTTTTTTTTTCTCTGTTTGCGGTCTATTTGTGTGTATATAAAGATGTATAGATAAAATTTGACTTCCTACTTACCATGACGATGCATAGGATACACATCCATGACGCAACACTGAAACAACACCTACTGCTGACGCTGTGAAGGTGTAACAACACCAAAGCCTGTTGTGGGTTGTCTCTGACGACTGACCTTTGACCGGGGAACCTGAGGCCTGCGTCTGGATGCTGCTTCATTCTTGTTGAGGCGTTAGTGAGTGAACACATTGTCTCTGGCAGGGCACTGCTGCAGTGAGTTGGCTGAACATGGCTGACAGCAGCTTCCTCTGTGTGGCCAGAGGGTCACTCTGGGTGACATGTTGTCCTGGAGGACACTGTGTCTCTGCCCACAGACAAGATTACAGAGGTGAACTGACCTCCCTCTCCTACAGGCTAATAGGTTTTGAATAAACACTTGGTTCAAGAAAAAAAGATGGACTACAAACACAGACCAACCGTGAGGCGGTGATCTCAGTGTCTCCCTATTAACATGAACAGTTATGAGGAGGAAGAGTCGTTCCTCTGTGATCCAGAACTGCAGGGAGTTCTCCTGAAAGCATCAAACTGCATCATGCTAATTCCAGGCTCATTCTGACCGAGAACCCCAAAAAGATGTCTTGCGTTGGCTGGGAATCGAACCCAGGTCAACTGCTTGGAAGGCAGCTATGCTAACCACTATACCACCAACGCCACAGGATAGCTAATAACAGCAGATCCATCCATTTTCTATAATTGTTTATCCTTTCCAGGGAATTGAGGGGGGGGGCATGGAACCAATGGCTGCTAACACTATGTGAGAGGTGGTGCACACCGTGGATAGGTCACCGGTTCATCACAACGTTTAACACAGTTTACAGACATTTGTGTATCAGTATTTAGAGTCACCACTTCACCCACTGCACATCCTTGACCTATATGAGGAACCTCACACTGACGGGGGGGAACATGATGAATTTACACACAAGGGGGACAGATCTGGCCACAGACCAGCGATTAGCACTGTGGTTAAAGCCGTCACCTGATGAGATGACAGTGAAAACTACAGCAACACCCGGAACTACAACGAAAAAAAATATGACCATTATGGTTCATGAAAATTCACTAAAGCTCTCACCTAAGACAGAAGACAACTTTGGTTTTTGTTTTGTAGTTTTACCATCAGTTGTCATCATCATTCACTTTTTCCACCCCTCAATGAAAAATTACTTCTATCGGCTCAACATCATCTCCTAAACATTCTTAATTTCCATTTCCAGCATTCTTAATTTCCCTTCGGGGATCAAAAACAGTATATTAAATTAAAAATTAAATTAAATCAAATTAAACAAGTTGCACAAGAAGTATTCAAATAGGTCAAAATCATAATAACACAGTATAAAATATATTAAGCTCCCAAATGTTACAGGAGTAAAGGGACATTATGCAAGTGTACAGGAAGTACACAAAGTAAAGTATGCATAAGTATTGGTAAAATAAAATGTAGGCAGAAATCTGATCAAGGTAGAAATACTTCATATACAACTCTGTGCATTTGATTGGTGCAAACGTACTGTATTTAATTAAACGACCATCCTGCCATTATTATACCATCATCATCGTCACTGACAGTATGAGCCCAGCGGGACCCCGTAGCTTTGCCCTGTTTCCAGATCACAACCTGCGGGCATTAGGACCTCCAGGATGTTCTCTCTGAGTTGTCTTATTTTTGTCCGTTACGTTTATGCATGTAATCATTGATCGTGTCTATTGTGACAGGGCGATTTACCATCTGTAAGGTCCCGTGGGGCGGATGGCCGGCTGCTGCCACCGGGGTCTCCCTGCAGCCTGCATGGAATCCACCTTTCATTTCCGGCCGCACATTTTAATCCCCATTAGGTTTTGGAATTATGTCGTGATTTTAAAAAAAAAACCCGTACCTGCTTATGTCATTCATTCAACACACTTCCAGTTAATCACGTAATCCATGACTCTTTTTTTTTTTCTGATGTCAGATTTAATGTTCAGCAGTTTAAAGTGAAACATATTCATTGAAGTTTTATGAAGGTTAACAGCTGGTTTTCCGCGCACCTCGCTCCTTTTCATACAAATTAGAATTAATCCTCCCTATTCACGCATGGAAAAAGTTGATAGATATGTCCTTTCAAAGTGTCAAACCCATTTTGGGGTTTTACAGCAAAACATTTTGGATAAAATAATTTCCAACTAAAAATAAAAATATTAAAAACACAAAGGAAACTTTTTAAACTGTTACTTGGTGAAATGCAGATTCCAAACTAAAGTGGTTAGTTTGGTTTTCTTTCTGCGGTGAACGTGTCGTGTGGACTACAGGAGCGCCTCCTGCTGCAGCCCACCCGGCCCCCAGCCCACCCGGCCCCCAGCCCTCCCTACGCGCCTCCTCGGCTCCTTTTCCCACTGCTGAGAGGAGCGGGACGCGGCCACGGCGGCGGGAAGCAAATGATCTACAAGCACTTCCTTTAAAGAAAGTTCCCACTCACACAGATGCCACCACAAGCAGCGATTCACACCAGTTTAGAGGGAGCTCCGTGGGAATAACCTGGAACAAAGATAGAGTGGAGCCAAATGGATAATCAGTAGTTTTTAATTTTTCCCCCCTGAAAATTCTGTATTTTTTCTATTTAATTTCATCTGCTTTAACTATTTTAAGACACTGAAGATTTTTTCCTTTTGCCATCATAGTTGCGTTACCGGATTTAGGCCTGACTCATGTGTTCAGGGTTTTATTGAGACGCGTCAGGAGGAACAAATCCAGGGACGGTGTGGAAACATCTCCGGACTATATGATCGCTTTTACAATAATCCTGTAAAACAACCACTCTCTGGATAGAGTATGACGTGACTTTTGCAAACTTTAGTTCTGCTGCTGTTAGATGCACTCTAAAGAAAAAAAATTAAAAAATTCAGAGGCAAGTAAATTGCGTAAGATCACTGCTTTTTGCACTTGCGGTGGAGGTGTGGATGCTGTCGGAACCAGTGTATTAACAGCAGCTGTCAAACTCATGGGATCCTCCTGCCCCTCGGGACGCTGGGAGCGCCGCTGAAGGCTCCACTGCGCATGTCCGAGCGCTGGACAGCTCCAGAGAGGGAAATTTAAAAACGGTTCTTGGAGAATCAAGTGCAACACAGTGAAATACAGTACAGGGGCTCACGGCTCAGCTCACATACTCTACAATATCATCAAAAACAGGTGAGAACTTTCTTCTTCATTATTTATTTCAATATAACAACATGTTTGTTGTTGTTTTTAAACTATTGACTTTTAAAGTGTTTTTAGGCGTTAACCATAATTTGTCTTTGTGTGTGCTAGAAGATAAACCATTTAAACCTCGGCTCATTTACATAAAATCCCTGTTGTGTGAACATTTGAACTGAATGTTTATTGTATACAAGTTTTATTATCATGTTCATATACGTCTTATGAAAATAACAGAATGAGTTAAAGGAGAAATTATTCAATCAATAACAAGGTCAGCTACCAAAGATGTTCTAATGCCAAACACAAATCTGATGTACTGACAGGATTTCATTTTTTAAATTTGTTTTATTCAACACCAAATCTTATATTTAAGTTGAAAGTGTTTTCTTTTTATTGGGCAATTTTGTATTTCTTGAAACTACACATGTTTTATTCACAAAAGACAGACTTATTCAAATCATTAATGGTGTTGCAAGAGCTATTTGTACATAACTGGTTTACTGTACAATTCATTGATTCATTTAAAACAGGTACCACACATCCCAGGAAATGATAGAAGGTGGAATTACATCCAGGATGTCAGGAATAATAGAGAATGCTGGTCATCATCCGTCTCCACAGGACTACAGGCAAGATTTCTAATTTAATATATACATCAGAATTGAGAACCTTTAAGAACGCTTTCGTTTTTGTCACAATTTGTCAGCAATACTCAAGATCAAATATGAGACACCTCAATAGATAAAAGGCATAATTCCCATTAATCAATCCCTTTTAGGTGTCTCCCAAATGGCCATGGAACAAACTGTCTAACTCCGCTATATTTAATCTAAAGGTAGATGGACAGCTCTTTTTTGTGCATGGGGGGGGTTTCGTGAAAGAGAAGAGAGAAAAAAATCCTGAAGAATAAATGATTTTCAGTCTGAATGGATCTGTCAGAAACCATCAGCTCTGTTTACACTCCTGCTGTCAGCACACGGAGAGCCTGAGCCTCTTGGCCTGCCAGCTCAGGGGGAGACGGGGTGCTCCGGGTCACCAGTATGAACAAGTGGCTCCCAATTAGAAAGGAGGGGACAGAGGAGGGGAGTAGTACTGCTAAACCTCTGGGAGGGATTTGATGATACACAGAGACACCAGCTCGACATGTTTTGCATCAGAGAACAATTTGCTGATTGACAGAGAGGACTGTAGGGGTGAACATCACCCAATAAATCATCGATTCTAGAGTTCTGTATAAGCGCCGGGTAGTTGTAACACATAATTTGAAGTGTGAATCAAAGGATGAACTATTAATCTTATAGATATTGTAGATTTACTTTAATTTTGGGTGTACAATTTTTTTTCAACAAACCAAATTTTCAGGGGGGTTTTTTCACAGTCAAATTTATTCTTTTCGTAAAAAACAAAACAAAATGTTTATGTTAAGGCAGGGATAAAAATAAGGGACATTAAGTGTTACAGCTGCAGCGGTGATATTACTATTATCGGAGCAACTCCCAAACATTTACTAGGTGTTTGACCATGATTGTTGTTGATTCCTGGCTGTAATGATGTCACTTATTCAGACGGCAGAAACCTGGTCCTGACCTCAAACCACACCAGCACCGTGTCTAACCAGAGGCTCTGTTCAGGGAGGATGGGGGTGGAGGTTGGAAAGGGACAGGGAAGCAGATGGTATCCTATTTTGTCCCTCTTATGTGAGGGCTGTCATTCCAACAGATTAATGCAAGGGTCGGGTAAAGAAAAGAAACGACAGAGACAATCAAGGAAGGGTCTGGGGAAAACAATAGAGCCACGTGCCACTGGGCAGATTTGTCGTTTGGGACACAATAGGTGATCATTTTTCAATAGACATGGCCAACTGTTGCAGGCAACATGTGCTGCTGTCCCATGTTTCAAACGATCTCATGCGTTGTTTACTTATGATTCAGCCAATGGTTACGGCCAGAGCGTGGTCACCTGACACAGGGTTGATTTTTTTATTAGCAGATTTGGTGTGTGTCTGTGTGTGTGTGTGTGTGTGGGGGGGGGGGGGGTACTCCAATACTGTCCACAGACACAAAAAGTAACTGAATAGTATGTGTTGTCATAGCGACCCCAATTACTAAACCTTTGGACAGAAAGTGTGTGTGGAGAAGACTGGAGAGGATTCAAGAGGATTCCTCTCTTTTCTTTCTCTCTCTTTGAGGCTCGCCACATAAAAGATGCAATGACTGGATGCCGAAAGGTCCTGGCAGTCCACTGGTTAAACAAAACTTCACCTTTAATCCACTCTGTAGAACGATATTTATAAAATCATGGATTGGAATTATCATCAAATTCCACATATATTAAAAGAAATTACTATTTTGAATTCATTTTTTTATTTCACATTACGAAAGAAAGAAAAGCAAAGCAAAGATGACACCAAGACAAAACAATTTCAACAGATGATTGACTGTGAATGGAAAGCTTGTTTAACTCCCTCAGTGTTGATTAAAACGGCCACGGATAAATAACTAGTTAATCTCCTTATAACTTAATCCTGGATGGCCTGTGCGTTATTTATCATCAGCTGCTCTCATCGGTTTCACACTCACTGCTGTGGTTTTGAGTTTGAAACACAAACTCTTCGAAATGTTTAGATTTAAATTCTGTTTCTGGTTTCCGTTTATCTGACCTCACAGCCATGATAGCCCCCACCCACCCCTCATGCTCTCCTCCTTTTTATTCTCTTTTTGAAGGCTCCTGACCACAGACCCCTCCCAGCTGAGGGAGGAGGACCTCCCTGGGGACCTGCAGTCTCTGTCATGGCTCACCTCTGTGGACGTTCCCCGTCTACAGCAGATGGCTGATAGCCGGGGCCACAGTAACGGGCGCTCCCAGGGCAGTTTGCTGGAGCAACAGACAGGTGAGGTGAAAGGGAGGGGACTGCGACATTCAAACACTGCAGCATCCCTGATTGGACAAATCAGGATAGCTAGATTCTTCTGATCTTTTGGCCCCTGCAGATATGAACAGAGTTCAGACTGACAAAACTGCTGAGTTTGCCGCAACAATGAGCTCACTCACCTTCCTTGAGATTAATGGATTTGTTTTAAGTTGTCAGTCTTCATTTGAACAATTCAAACTGTCGTGCAGAAGAGACACATTTTAATGTCTATAAATATTTATATAAGCAGACTTATACGCCAGAGAACTGCTGATTGTCTCATCGGTGGTATTTATTTGGTGATAGAAGTCTCGCTCTATTGATGCAAGTTACATCCAACAACTTCAAACCCCAGAAATCCCAATTTAAGTGTCTCAATGAAATGAATGTCAGGTGAGAGAATAGATATCCCAAAGTTTTTATTTAACGGTCTGGGTTGTCCTTCTCCCAGCTCAGCTCAGCAACGTGACGATGACGGCCAGTCAAGGTTCAATGCTCCACCTCCAGAGCAACATGCAGCACAGCCCTCTGGGGATCAACATTGTCAGCGCCCACAGTGGAAGTGTGAGTTTTAACAGCATTGTAAGAAGAACATCAGTATGTATTATGTTCTACAATCCTAGCAGGGGTTGACGGTCAAATATTTCTTTATCTGATCCCCAGATGTCTCCATTCTCCATCAATGGTCTGCCTTCACCAGGATACCAGTGCCCTTCCTCCGTGTACCACCCCGCACCCCAGCAGGTGTACTCTCTAACCCAAACCGGACAACAGGTAAGCATCCCACAAATGTCATATATGGCCTTTTTCTGAATTTGCATCATTATCATATGTTTGTGATTATGCTCGTTCCTGGTCCTGTGGTTACATTTTGAGTTGCCGCTGACTTGTGTTCTCTTTTGCTTCTTGTGCAGATTACCTCGATGTACATCTGCAGTGAACACTGTTCTATTAAAACATGTCAAACTAAATGATTTCCACATTATTCTCTCCTTATTCTCACAGTGTTCAACTGGTGGACTTTATAGCAATGTCTCCTTCAACAACCAAAGTCTATTTACCCAACCTCGCCTTGCTCCACAAGACCAAGAGCTGCAGCCCAAGTCTTTCCCTAAGCCAATTTATTCCTACAGGTCAGACCTTTGTTCCTAACCTAAAGAAACAATACAGACCAGTTCTCCTGGACTTCTTTTGATATTGTTTTCTTCATGATGTTTTTCAGCTGTTTGATTGCCATGGCTCTGAAGAACAGTAAAACTGGCAGCCTCCCAGTCAGTGAGATCTATAGCTTTATGAAGGAGCACTTTCCCTATTTCAAGGTATGCCATGCACATAATATAGAGAAGGTGCATGTAGATAAAAAGTCACTGAATAAATGCTAATCCTCTCCTCGTAGACAGCACCTGATGGATGGAAGAACTCAGTGAGACACAATCTGTCCTTAAACAAATGCTTTGAGAAAGTGGAGAACAAGACGAGTAGCTCGTCTCGTAAGGGCTGTCTGTGGGCGCTGAACCCTGCCAAGATTGATAAGATGGAGGAAGAGATGCAGAAATGGAAACGCAAGGACCTCCCAGCTATCCGCCGCAGCATGGCTAACCCTGGTCAGAAATGTATTTTGTTAAGTGTGAAGGTCCAGTGCCCAAGCAAGAAATGAACCATCAAATCTTAGTCTGATTTTTTTTCTCCCTGCAGATGAGCTGGACAAACTGATTACAGACCGACCGGAGAATTGCAGACGCAAGACTATGGAGCCCAGTATGACCCGGCTGCCCAGCTGTCCTTCTGGCCTCTCGCTGCCAGTTCCTGCTCACATGCAGCCCCAGCCAATAGTCACATTGTCTCTGCCCTGCCTACCCATCCACCAGCACCACCAGCTTCAGGCCCAACTCCAGGCTCAAGCCCGCCTGGCGCCAATGTCCCCAGCCCCGGCTCAAACGCCTCCCCTACACACAGTCCCTGACCTTTCTCAGAGCCCCCTCACCCATCAGTCCAACAAACCGCCAGATGATTTCTACAGCGTGCACGGTGATACGCACACAGAGGTGGATGCATTGGACCCCAGCATAATGGACTTTGCCCTTCAAGGTAAATAAACTTTGCCCTGTTTCTCATTTGTCACATGTTGGTGTCACATCAGTACACAAACCTCCTTATCCATCTGTTTAGGTAATTTATGGGAGGAAATGAAGGATGACAGCTTTAACCTGGATGCTTTGGGTACCTTCAGTAACTCCCCGCTCAGACTATCAGACTGTGATTTGGGAACAGCCAGCCTTCCACCTGTCTCCTCTGGAGCAAACATGCCGCTCTCAGAAGTGCAAGTGATGGGCCTCTACACGTCCTATGCCTCCCAGGATCCCCTGTCCTCCCAGTACATCATCACACCAGCCAACAGCAAGCCCATCGCCCTGTTGTAAAGCAGCTGAGCCGTCTCTAATGGAGACAATCTGATTTTTTAAACTCTTTGTGGATGCCAAGGTCAAAATCCGACATTCCTTTGTGCTAACAACTCACTGTCAACTACTTGGAGAAGGATGTTTTACAATGATTTCACATACACTTAACAAGAACGTGCTCATTTACTCCCTGCTCATAAAGAGATGGCTGAAAGAAAATGTACGTCAGACTTTAAATATCTAGCTTTGCCAAGCAAAGACTCAAAGCCTGTATGAGTGCAAGACTCCTTGTGTAAGATAGAGTCCACCAGTTTCTTTGACCGTTCACTTTGCATCTTAAAGCCCTATCGTACCGTAGCGCCCTGACGCTTGTCTGTTGTGTTGTGTTAGACATAATTGCTGTGATGTTTTATTTATAAAAGGCAGCTGCAGAAGGTGATGACTCCTCCAATATTTTGCTGTGTATATTTGAATGTTTAAAACTGTCATTGGCACAGAAAAGCTTTCGTTTGAGTGTCTTTACATTACATGTCTCTACATTCCAAAACACTTCCAACTGTGCCAACGCTGAGTTGAGATTTTACACATTATTATTTCACACAGTGTGATTAAAGTGTCTCAAAGTCAAATGGAAATTATGTTCATTAACTTGATCATGATCAAATTGTTGATCATATGGGTAAAAAAAAACAAGTTTCTTTTGCCACAACATACCTTTAACAGACAGTCCTTGGCAGAAGACACAGAAGAGATTCTGTACAATAAAATAACATATCATAGCTGGTATTTTTAATGGATATAAGGCAAATTCAGCCATCAAATAAGCATTGTGCTGTGGTAATTATTGACCAACCTGAGTTTAACGAAATATAGCATTATATCAGGGAAATACATACCACCAAACATTAAAAAGAAATTCAAACGAATCACATACAGCATCATAAATGTCTCATTCATAACAGTGTCGACACATAAAACACTATAGGAAGTCTCCAACCTACGAATACAATTGGTTCCGAAAGGTTGCTCATAAACTGAATTGTTCGCAAGTCGTTATTTAATTAATTTCAATCTATAATTATCATTTTAGATCATTATAATTCCATTACTACTCTAATCAAGAAAGTACTGTTCCCCATGACTTACCAAAAACAATTACAGGACATATAAAGAACAGACAAATGAAGTAAAATACTGTAGTACTGTAATGTATCTTTTACATTTATACCTCTGCTGAATAAATTTTATCCTCGGCGGTGTAGAGGCTAAGCCCAGCTAAGTCCAACACTTCACTTCACGTTTGATTACTCTGTTTTATTTCCATTAATGTGTCAATTAACCCGGCCAAAAGTTAACATCAAATAGCAAAACATTCAGAGTTCAGCATTCAGTACTGTGCTTCCAGGCAACTGTAATGCAGCTTATTTGAAATAAACAAATTTAAAAAACTGAATCTTCTGTGTGATCAGCATTTTATCCATTGGAATACTGATAAAAATGTCATAACATTGATGCAGAATGAAACAGAATTAAAGGATACCTCCATTTTCTGGCTTGTAAAACTCATTCTTTTGTATCTTCTTTTACAAATTGATCATAGAATTGACCTACAGTTAAAAATCAACACACACAATATTTTAACCTGAACATGTCGACCTAGTGTAAATAAGAAACATTCAACTTTATGGAGTAAAAATCTAGCCTCAGTAGGTTTCACAGAGGCTATTAAGGCTCACCTAACACTGTATTGCCTTTATGTACAAATACAACCAGTAAAACGTGTTTACGGTCACAGCTGGTGAACACACTGAGCAGCTGAAATCATTGACTACAGTACTTACCACACAAATACTAAAGAGAAGATCAACAGTGAAGCACTGCTAGTGGTGACCACAGAGGAATAAACCAGGTTGTGCATGTATGCAATAGTGCAAAAAGCTGCCCCAACTATGAAACTTACATTTCTTCCTAAAGTTTTACAGTTTCAAACATTTTTCTGAGAAGTAGACTCAAGAAAAGCTTTTAGTTCTTTGTGATAGTACAGTCTGGTGATGCCCCTTAGCTTAACTGGCACTGGTGTTGTCCATGGCTGCAAGCAGATGTGAGAGCTTGGCCCTCTGGGATGGAGTGATATTCTGACTCATGTGGATAATGCAGTCCATGGCTACCTCAGGGTTGTCCTGCAACAGCCTAGATAAGAAAAATAAAACATGATGCAGACAGACAGTGGCTGTTAATCATCCTGAAATAGACCACAGATATAAGTTGTTTGGACAGCTAAAAGAATATGGGAACCTGGCTAGTCAGTTTGGCTGAAGGTTCTATCGATAAAAATGACAAAGACGTGACAAGTGGTCTTTAAGCAATGATGGGATCAATGCAAAGCTAGTGAGTCGACATTAATAGGTCAAGATGTGCACCTGCGGATGTGTTTCAAAGTGTTTTCTCTTTCCAGATATTTGATGTTCTCTCGGATGGCCGATGGAGCGCCGTCCTCTTTAGGCAAATGTCTCTCAAGCCACTCAACCACTGTTTGGTTGTTGTCCCAGAGGTAGGCCTGGAGAAAAAGACAGAAGTGCTTCATCATCATTATATTCATCATCGGTTTCAACGATAACATAAAGAAGCCACATAATTAGAAAAAATGGTTCTGAATTGATTAGAAATTTAACAGGTACGGTAAATAATGCCCTAAAGGTTTCCACCTTTACATATGACCCCTTAGCCCTTGTCTGGCATACTTTACAGGCATATACCTGTATGAAGAACAGTCCAGCAAACTAGCAGAGACAGTTATCTTTGACTGTCATGACATACCTTGACTGTTCCTTCGGTTTCAACAAACCAGCGTCGCAGCATGGACTGCACGTGTCCATCGCTGAGGTCCTTGTTGGCCTTCAGAATGTCACACTTCACCACCTGCTCCAACAGGAGGCGACGCAGACGCCAGTAGAAGAAAGTCCTCACGTTCTTCCAATCCAGAATATCCTGTGAAGAGCATGACGGGACGTGATGACATAACTTCAGAACAGACCTCTAAACACCAATCTCAACTCGAAAAGTATTGATCACATCAGGGAATTGAAGAGTTCACTTACAGTAATGACACCCTTCTCTTGCATCCTGCCTGGGGTATCATGAAGATCTGCAAACTGCACTGCCACCTGGTGGTACATTGGCAAAAGGTATTCTTCCCTTGCTTTGAGCTTTGACTCAACCTCCTTGAGCTGTTTCTCAGACAGCCCTGGAGAAGCTAAAGAAAAAAAACAACCAATTGCCAGATTGGTAGTCAGCATTCCATCGTGTTGGAATTATACAATTAAAGAGAGAGTAGAGAGAAAAAGTGTTCACCAAGTTGCTCAACCAGACCAGTACAGACTGGATCGAGTCTTCTTATGGTCTTCAGTAGGTCCTTTGCCTTGAATTTGATTTCAACTGTACCTTCAGCCTCCAGCACACCACCTCTAAACATTAGAAGAACAACAACAGCAACAACGGGGAGACAACAAAAAAGGTGGAATCCGGTTATCGTGAAGCAGACCCTGTTGCTTATTTTCAATTCAAAATGCAGCCATCTAAAAACATGTCCGCTTCATTTACCTGCTCTCTCTGTCTGCATAGAGCTCCATACACAGCGGGTTGATGGTGGGGTCGATCACTACCCATGAGCCTCCTCTCAGCTCGGCATGCGGTGGGATGTACACCAACACCGGCTGACGGTAACCACGAAGGGCATCCACAATATAAGCCCCAAACTTCAATATCTGGTCATACATATCTAAGTGTGACATCAACAGACACACTTTTCATTTAATAACATAGATCTTAACGTGTGATACAGTCGCTACGCAAACATAATAAGTACACGTTCCATACCTTTCATGCCCCCAGAGAAGCCCCTCCAGTTGGCAAACACCATGAGAGGCAGGCGCTCATGGTTGAAGTCAGAAATGGCTTGAGCCGTTTTAAAGGCTGAATCTGGAAACCAGACCTGGCCAGCCTGCTGCTGAACCTGAGAATCAGCATCAACACACACAAACAGAGGCAGAGGTGAAACTCTCCAATATGTTTAAATCACACATTAGTGATGAGACCGACTCACTTTAGATTCCGAATCCAGGTTTGCAGGATCTGCTGGAACGGTGAACTCGACTGTGCGCGTTTCAACAGCGATGACGCCGAGTGGAATTCCTCCCAACCTGTTTCCATTGAGGCATTTAATGACCATTTTACTTGTAGTCACAAAACAGCCACTTCATGTGTATCTATTGAAAGCAAACAGATTTACCGTGCTCTGCCTACTACCACCGTCTGAGCCCAAGATTCCATGATCTCCATGAAGGAGCCATGATCAAAGAATCCACTCTGCCATGCTCCTCTCTGCGCTAAATGTACAAATACATAAAAGAAAAAAAAATTCAAAAAGGTTTCTTGTTTAAACAAAAAACAAAAGATCTAGAGTTGACCCTAACTCGGGTGTGGTCTCCCGGCCAACATCCAGCGGGGGTCGTATGGTGCTCTTGATGGAATGTATTCTATCTCTCTGTCCACAGGATCTTTACTTGGCATCACAGGCACAGGTGACTGTTGGTTCTGTAAGGAGGAAAAGAAATATAGTTAGTGATCTGAATTGTTTCTCACCTAACAGAAGTAAAAGCCCATTCAGCCTAACCTTTGGCATATAAGAGAGCCACTGGAGGATGGTGAAGACACCCTCAAAGTCATCCGGCACAGTGCTGTGAGTGACCCCATTGTTGTGCATGATCTGGATCCCTCCCAGCTGGTTGTTAGAAGCATAGACTTCTCTGCCCAAAACCTGTAAAGAGTCAGGGACTTAAATTACTGTACAAAAGAATTTTAACTGACAATAAAATCTCACCTCCTGTACCCACAGTTGGTTGATTGTGGATTTTCTACACATATTGCCCCGACATATACTAGTACTCACAATATTCACAACAGATTGCATGCACATCAAAATATCCTTCTTTTTTTTAACCACATTAAACTGACAAACCTTGTTAAGAGTAGCAGCTCCAGTCAGAATAATGTGTGAATTTTCCACCTGAATCACTCTCTGTCCCAAACGGACCAGATAGGCTCCAATTCCAATAGCGCGACACGTAACCTGTGAGAATAAACAGTATATAATCAAACAGTGGTATTCACATGAGAATCTTTTTTCTCAGAGAAGTTAGATGCACATTCTTACCATGCTAATTGTTACTATCTCTTTGTAGGCCTGAGACGATTCTCCGGCAATGGTGCCAGAACCTCTCAGGTTCTCAACTCCAAGCCCATCATTCTTGCCGATAATATCTGTGATGATGTACCTATTATAGACAGATTGATAGAAATATAAAAATATCCTCCAGGCACATTTTGTGCATTTGAAATATTTCAAGTAGCAGAATTTGCAAAATATAAGAAGTAACCAATATTTTATAGTACCTGGACTCTCCACCTTCCTCTACATGGTGACAATGAACAACATTGGTGGAGCTAATTCGTGTGTAGTCCTGTGGTGTCAGGTAAAGGTACTTAAAACCCTGGTGAGATTTGGAAATAATTCAAATGAGACTTTTTTTTATATACTGCTGAAGTATTTTCTGTGGTTGTTTCATCAGTGATCATTTAATGTAAATATTAGGAGAAACACAATTCAGACGACACCTTGTACGGGTCCGTGGGGTCGATCCAGGCCACCTGGAACATGTGTTTGATCTCTTCAGCGAGACCGATGCGAGCCCCACTGTTGGCTGCAATGAAAATGCGGGGGATGCCCTCAGCTCGCGCCAACTCAGACGCCTTGAGGAACAGATCATCCTCTCGAAGACCAAAGGAGCCAATCATGTGAGTGATGTCATTACAGATGACGATGATGTCTCTGCCCTCTGGGTACTCTGGAGTCTTCATTTTCATCTTGAATGCAACTATTCCAACCTGATAAAAAAATTGGGACAGCCATTGTTCATATCACACTGAGAAAGCATGAAATGACTTTTGTACTTTCAAAGAGATCTTACATCATTGTCTCCAGGCAATCGGTTCATCTGCACGAGTCTTCCTTGAGAGTCTAGAACCAGCTCAGCACACATCAGCAAATCTTTAGGGTGTTGGTCCCCTGGGCCCCACAGCTTAAACAGTGCCTATATATGGATTTTCTTTGTTACACGAACATCATAGGTACCACAAACAAGAAGAAAATGCAACGTCACTCAGTCACTTAGCTGTACCTGTCTGAACATCTCAGGAAAGTCATAGACATATGTGGTCCCCAGAGTTTGGGCCTGGAAGCGTTTGGCTTGCAGCAGGTCTTTGGTCACATACGGAGTGTTGATGAACATGCTATGCAGTGGACCTTGCTTCCCTGCATATGATTGGAACATGACCTAAAAAAAGAAAGACATGGTAAACCTGTGATCTCCTGTCACACATTATATGTTTAATACCAGACAATGCCTGATCAAGGTTACTTCAGTCCACTGTCATCACCTGTCCAGAACTTGGGTCGGTGACCTCCTCGTACAGACTGATATCCAAGTAGTAACCAGACTCATTAGTGAGAAACAGGCGAACAGGAATGGCATTCCCTGTTGGGGTTAGACGGATGTTGATCTTCAGCTCAGCCTGCAAGACCCTCAATTTCCACAGACGGCTGCCGTAGCGCATCACCATAGAGCGGACAGACTGCTCAATCTGAAGATAAAAAGAGTAAATCTTTTTTTGAGAGGAGTCTAAATAGTACCTAAAGGTTTTTAGGCGTAGAGTGTTTTCTGCACTATAAGGCTCACTGGATTATAAGGCGCACCTTTAATGAATTGTTTATTTTATGATTTATTTCATATATAAGGCGCACCGGATTATAAGGCGCAAAAAATATTAAAATAGATTTAAAAAACTGATGGCTGTAGTTGCGCTACCCGTCCACTAGCCAGAGCGTTCATGACTGAGTACTTTAGTCGGCTGTGAATGGCCCTATTGTTATTTCAATGAGCCATTCTGAGCCTCATCAAGGAAACCTGATGGCTTGATCACTTTCTTAGAAAGAAGTCAACACGCATATTAAAAAACCTGACATTAAAAACTGGTTGAATTCATTACCAGTCCACTCAGTTCGAACAGGGCGGATTATTTCCTGATCTGACCTTTGAAGCAGCGACGTTCGTCTTGGTTTATTAAATATTGTTTCGATCGATCGGTAGTCCAGTCGGAGGTGAGGTGCAGCTATTTGCTGTCTAAACAATTTTTAACCAGTTTTTAATGTCAGGCTGCTAATTTACTGGCAAATGTGACGCTGTTTTACTCACAGAATTGACTTTAACGTCGCTGCAGACAGAATACACAAGCCTGAATGCGCCCCTCCGCCGCCCGCCCAGAGCTATCAACTACATTTGTAAATCAGTGCAGCACACCAGGTACCGTTGTCTAGCAGTGACTCTGCTCTTGATATTTCAGAAAAGCCTAGAAGTTCAGCTTTGAGGGTCTTTCATTCGCCTTTATGCCAGTTTCTCCATGTGTTTCCACAAACTAACAGAATTGACCGTCATTAGAATCCAGTACTGACATTCGACAATAGCATCTTTTAGACCAATTAACTTTAAAGTGGGTTATTTCCGGCGCCACAGTAGTTGGGAAATACTGAGATCAGTCAGTCTGTCAAACACTATTGATAGAATTGTTGAAAATTCCCAATGTTTTGCTACGTTATCGTAGCCGGTCACCGGTGTTCTCTCAGCAGGCTGCTCTGCCCTCAAACAGCAGGAGTGAGAGTCGGCACTTCGGCGACGCCCCTTGACTACCGTTGTTAGGGGGCGTGGTACTGCCTGAACACTGTCTGAGGGAGCCCCTGGTGACAGTGCAGCATGACTGCCGGCTTTTCCCCCCCAGCGATCTTGTTTTTAACCAATACTAATATTAATATTAATCCATATATGAGGCACATTGGATTATAAAGCGCACTAAGGGATTACGAGAAAATTATAGGCTTTTAGGTGCGCCTTATAGTGCGGAAAATACTGTAGTTTTAGCCATTCATTGAATGTAGACTAGACATAATCTGCTGAATACAGACCTTTGAAGGGTCCATGATGACAGTGGGGACAAAGTTAAGGAAGATATGGTTGCAGTCTGTGCGGACAGTGGTATTACTGAAGGCCACCTCCAACTCATCCATGGCCTCCAGCAGAAGACGTTCACCCTCGTTTTGAAGGTATTCGAAAGAGGCTTCCTGATTGCACATAAAATTACACAAGTAATTTCCTTTATTCTGTTTTATTTCTTTAAAAAAATTAACATAACATGCATAAATGTTGTTTACTTTAAAGAGAATTAAGAAATATTCTATTGTTGCTCTGCTGACCTTTGTAATGAGATCTGAGTGGCGAATAATAGCGCGTATGAAGAAGCGGTAGTCTGTGACCTCAGCTCCCTCCCGCACGCGAGCAGCGCCGAGGTAAAGGTGCATCTTGTGATTGGCGCAGGGAACGGCTTTGAGGTCAAAGTTCCTCATGCGATTCAGCTCCAGCTGAAACGCTAATGCCGGCTCGAGGTTGCGATAAATGCGATCCTCTTGGAACTGAGGAGAAGCACAGGCTGTCAGAGTCATCATCAACTCTGTCAGTTCTGCAGAAGCTCATTGATTGACAGCAATGTGTTTAGAAATTCTGTAATTATGGGATCTATCAAATTGTAGATAAAAGAAGACGTTACCCCATCTCTGGCTCTGAAAGTGAAGAACTTCGGAAATTCTCTCTGTTGCAATGACAGGTCATAAATAAAATAATCATAACAAAGTAAGGAAAAGTAAATGAGTGTGTCTGCTAGAAGCAGTGTGTGTGTGTGTGTGTGTGTGTGTGTGTGTGTGTGTGTGTGTGTGTGTGTAAATTATTAGGAGAGCAAAATGAAAAGTTTGCTTGAAAAGAATTACCTTCTGTGCAACCAGAAAAGTGATTCTCCTGATTCCATGGTCAAAGAGGATTGCTCTCTGTACAAAAAAGAAGCAATTTTCATTTCAATAGAAATCTGAAACAATCCCACGTTCATTACTGTCGTGTGTTATGAATAATGACAGAAGTGTTCAGAATCCAGATAAGAATGCTGACCTTTGATTGGGCAAAAGAAGTGAAGGCTGTAACTAAAGCATTGTCATCTTCTGTGTCCGCTGTCTTTATGGACACATTGATGATGTGGATTGGATTCTCCCTCGTATTCTGAAGGGAAGATGAAATCAGTGGCTGGAGTGAAAGCGAATCTGTATGATTTTTAAAGAGAGACCCCTACTCATCCACGGCACCCACCCTAATAGTTTCCTCCTCATACAGACTAGAGCAGACCTCAGAGACCATTGTGCTTTCCAAGAGTGGTTCTACAAAGCTGGAGAGAACTTCATCAAAATTCCTACAAAACCAGAAAAGAAGCACGTGAAAAAGCATCACCTGCTTTTTTGAAACTTTGAGATAAAAAGCTTAAATGGAAGAGGAAATAAAATTCAATCAAAAAATCAAAAGTGACCTTTTGAAGTCATCAAAACACTGGAAAGCCACCATGGCGCCCATCCGCTGACAGGGTGGATTCAAGGTTCCATCCAGAAAGAGTTCACTGCTTTGACGCCTCAGTTTTAACTGACCTGATCTACTGACTGTCAGAGGAAGCCTAAAAATGTGGAAAAGACAGACAGAAAAAAAGACAAGACCACAGAATGATCAAATAGAGATATCTGTTTTATTTAATTCAAACCAAGAGTTAATAAAGCAAATATGCACAATCTAACTTTAATATAACACAACAATATAACCATAAGAATTATTCACAAAGTTTTTCCACCCTGACATCCATTATTTAGGATTATAATGACATAAATTCAATTAATTCACATACTGATTTGAAATGGATTATGAATTGGATTTTTTTTCTAGAGGAAATGATACTATTTCTAATTTCAAATCAAATATTAAAATCAGATGCTGGAGAATTAAAGCCCTATTCAATAACGTAATCATTAAAATAGCAGCCCTGATTTTGATAGGAATGTGTAATAAAAGAAAATATAACCTCTCAAAAAACAGTTTTACATTTCATATTGAGACAAGAAACAGAGAACTTGTTAAAGTCTTTCCACAAGGAAGAAGGGAACAGCAGTAGAGTCCATTCAGCATGCGTTAATGTGAGACACACACACACACATCTGAATGGTTTGACTGATTGGGGAGGAGCTTTACCCTACCTGTTCAGAGTAGGGCTGCTCCCCCTGAAATAAGATGATCGAAAAATGAATATCAGGAGTGGAGGATTAAAGTGCACCTCTATCTCAAGCCGTTATGATTAGACTACGTGAATTTAAAAGAAGGTATGCACACTCACATTAATGTCCATTGTACAAAAATCATTCATCATTCAGTTAATACAGATGGTTTATGTTGCTCTCTATCTGCACAACAAAGTATATCAATCATTTCATCAATTTATCTTCACTGATCCATCAATATTATGTTTTGGAAGTGGGGGTGTTTCACCAGAAATGTAATAATTAATGAAAACGTGTTATTCATCTGTGGCTCGAGAGTCTTTGCATTTTCCTTCAGTGAAAAAAAAGAAAAGAAAAAGAACAACTGGTACCTGTTTGGATGTGATGACGGCAGCATGAACTGGAAGTCAACAGCACACGTTCCATCCTGCAGCTGGTGATGCTGGATGCTATTCAGCTCATAGGCGATGTAAGCTCGGCGCACATACACCTGAATGTCAAGAACCAACACGTTAGTGTCACTCATTAAAAAAGAGAAACTTCATGTCGTAAATCCACCGACCATACCTCCAAGGCAGCCATGCAGACAACTTGATTGGAGTGGTAAAAGAAATTGGGCAAAACGTCAAATATGGACGTTTCAGAGAGAATCAGTTTCTGTACCGAGGGGGAAAAACATTTTTATAAAAATCAATTGACACATGGATGATAACAAACAATCACAATAAAATTTCTTCAGACAAAACTGACCTTCAGGTTTTCTGGACAAAACTGATGGCCATACATGTCGATGGCTGACAGAAAGATGGACTCCACCTGGTTGTGCCTCAGTTCATACGATGGCAAATGAGATGCAATCAAGACCTATAATTTGAAATATGACATCAAGATGGATGGAATGACCTAATTGAAAAAGTGGGTGCATAATTTATCGAAAGACAAGAACGAGACAAAAAAGATGAAGGAGAAGGAAAAGAAGAAGAGACAAAACTGAAACTCCTATCAATATAATACAAACTGACTTGACTTCAGGTATCCGATCTAATAAATTACCTCTCCAAGGAACCATCACCTTATCGTGGTGGAGTGGTTTGTGTGCCCTAAGGATCCTGGGAGCTATGTTGTCGGGAGTCTTGAACTACTGGTAGGGTCACCCAAGGCAAACAGGTCTCAGGTCAAGGGCCAGACAAAGAATGGTTCAGAAGATCCCATGACAAATCGGAAAGGGAAAAATGTGACCCTGCCCGGAGGAAGCCCGGGGCCCACGTCTGGAGCCAGGCCTGGATGGTGGGCCCGTCAGCGAGCGCCTAGTGGCCGGGTCTGCCACAGGGCCCGGCCAGGCTCAGCCCGAAAGGCAACGTGGACTCTACCCACCCCTGTGGACCCACCACCCACAGGGCAGACTGATGGGGTTGGGTGAGCTGCCATATGGGTGGCAGTGACGACAGGGGGTTACGACAGACCAGACCCAGGCGGCAGAAGCTGGCTTTGGGGACGTAGAATGTCACCTCACTGGTGGGGAAGAAGCCGGAGCTTGTGTTGGAGGTGGAGCGTTACCAGTTGGATCTGGTGGGGCTTACCTCCACGCATAGCCTCGGTTCTGGATCCAAACTCCTGGATAGGGGTTGGACCTTGTTTTAGTCAGTTCAGGGTATTCGGCCTTCTTGGGGTCCCTAAATAGGGTCCTTGAAGGGATCCCTGCAGGGGACTCCATTGTTCTCTTCAATGCACACGTCGGCAATGATGGAGACACTTGGAGGGGCGTGATTGGGAAGAATGGCCTCCCTGATCTAAACCCGAGCAGTCTTATGTTGTTGGACTTCTGTGCTAGTCACAGATTGTTCATAACTAACACCATGTTCGAACACAAGGATGCTCACAAGTGTACCTGGTACCAGAGCACCCTGGGTCGGAGGTCAACGATTGATCTTGTGATCGTATCATCTGACCTTCGACCGTGTGTTTTGGACACTCGGGTGAAGAGAGGGGCAGAGCTGTCAACTGATCACCACCTGGTGGTGAGTTGGGTCCGTTGGCGGAGGAAACCTTTGGATAGACCTGGTAAGCCAAAACGAGTAGTGCGGGTGACCTGGGAACGTCTGGAGGAGGACTCTGTCCGCGAGGCCTTCAATTCACACTTCCGAAGGAGCTTCTCATGCATCCCTGTGGAGGCTGGGGGCATTGAACCTGAATGGTCGATGTTCAAAGCTTCCATTGCTGAAGCTGCAGCTGAGAGCTATGGTCTCAAGGTCTCGGGTGCCTCAAGGGGCGGTAACCCTCAAACACCGTGGTGGACCCCGGTGGTCAGGGAAGCCGTCCGACTGAAGAAAGAGGCCTTCAGGGGCATGTTGTCCCTGGGGACTCCTGAAGCAGGCGCAGGGTACCAACAGGCCAAGAGGACTGCAGCCTCGGCTGTGATGGAGGCAAAACAGAGGGTGTGGAAGGAGTTCGGAGAGGCCATGGAGAAGGACTATCGGACGGCACCAAAGTTGTTCTGAAGGACTGTCCGACACCTCAGGAGGGGGAAACGGGGAACCATCCAAGCTGTATACAGCAAAGATGGGACACTGTTAACTTCGACTGAAGAGGTTGTCGGTCGGTGGAAGGAACACTTTGACGAACTCCTGAATCCAACTACCCCAATTGACCCGTCCTCTGTTGTAGAGGCAGAGCTGGAGGATGATGGTGGATCAGAGTCAATCTCTTGGGGCGAAGTCACCGAGGTAGTTAAACAACTTCATGGTGGCAAAGCCCCGGGTGTTGATGAGATTCGCCCAGAAATGCTGAGGGCTCTGGGTGTTGAGGCGCTATCATGGATGACACGCCTCTTTAACATTGCGTGGAATTTTGGGACAGTACTGAAAGAGTGGCAGACTGGGGTGGTGCTTCCTCTTTCTAAAAAGGGGGACCAGAGGGTGTGTGCCAACTACAGGGGCATCACAATCCTCAGCCTCCCTGGGAAAGT
Source organism: Antennarius striatus (assembly GCF_040054535.1). Lineage (NCBI taxonomy): Eukaryota > Metazoa > Chordata > Actinopteri > Lophiiformes > Antennariidae > Antennarius > Antennarius striatus. The sequence goes on from NC_090778.1 coordinate 22,653,196, forward strand.
TTACTCCAAGGTACAGAAAAGGAGGGTCCAGCCGATTGTCAAGCCTCGGATTGAGGAGGATCAATGTGGGTTCCTGTCCTGGTCGTGGAACAACAGACCAGCTTTTTACTCTCAGAGGGATCCTAGAGGGGGCTTGGGAGTATGCCCATCCAGTCTACATGTGTTTTGTAGACTTGGAGAAGGCGTACGATCGGGTCCCCAGGGATATACTGTGGGAAGTGTTGCGGGAGTATGGGGTGAGGGGGCCTCTCCTCACTGCCATCCAATCCCTGTACGCCCAAAGTGAGAGCTGCGTTCGGGTTCTCAGCAGTAAGTCGAACTTGTTCCGAGTAGCTGTTGGCCTTCACCAGGGCTGCGCTTTATCACCAATTCTGTTTGTGATTTTCATGGATAGGATATCGAGGCGTAGTCGTGGTGAGGAGGCTTTACAGTTTGGTGGCCTAAGGATTGCATCACTGCTTTTTGCAGATGATGTGGTCCTGTTTGCGTCATCGGCCTGAGACCTGCAGCGCTCATTGGTCAGGTTTGCAGCCGAGTGTGAAGCAACGGGGATGAGGATTAGCGCCTCCAAATCTGAGGCCATGGTCCTCAGCAGGAAACCGGTGAACTGCCTTCTCCGTGTGGGGAATGAGGTCCTTCCACAAGTGAAGGAGTTTAAGTACTTTGGGTCCTGTTCACGAGTGAGGGAACAATGGAATGTGAGATTGGACGGAGAATTGGGGCAGCAGAAGCGGTATTGCAGTCGCTTTACAACACTGTTGTCACAAAGAGGGAGCTTCGCCGAGAGGAGAAGCTCTCCATCTACCTTTCAATCTTCGTTCCTACCCTCACCTATGATCATGAGCGATGGGCCATGACCGAAAGAACGAGATTGCAGATACAAGCGGCTGAAATGGACTTTCTCAGGCGGATAGCTGGTGTCTCCCTTAGACATAAGGTGAGAAACACTGCTGCTCGTGAGGGAGTAGAGCCGCTGCTCCTCCGCGTGGAAAGGAGTCCGTTGAGGTGGTTTGGGCATCTGGAGCGGATGCCTCCGGGACGCCTCCCTAGGGAGGTGTTTCTGGCACGTTCAGCTGGGAGGAGACCTCGGGGCAGACCCAGGACCAGGTGGAGGGATTAAATCTCAACACTCGCCTGGGAACGCCTTGGGATCCCCCAGTCAGAGCTGGTGGATGTGGCCGGGGAAAGAGAAGTTTGGGGCTCCCTGTTGAAGCTGCTGCCCCCACGACCCGACTACGGATAAGCGGTGGAAGATGGATGGATGGATAAATTACTTTAATGGAAAACAATACATTAAAAACGATCAGCACAGCACATAGCTGGGATACATGTGGTCTCACCTGTCTGGCTCTCAAAGCCACCTTTGAGTTCTCCATCTTGCTAAGCTGTGTGAGCTCATTCAGAATGGCCATCAGCTCATCTGCTAGTGTGGAATCCCTTCCACATAGCTGGTCCTACACAGGGTACAACGTGTCTTTCAGCAAAACGTCAACATTAAGCAGATTGTTTATGCATGCTGGGGTTGACTGCCTTACTATGAGCATTGTGACCAGGATGTTTTTCTTGGAGACTTGAGCATGTGAGAAGATGTATTCCAACACAGGACTCATGTCAGGTTTATGCTGCTCTCTCAGGTGGAAAACACACTTGTCATAATGAGCTGCGAGAAGAATTAAGTGGTGTCAAAGAAAGATTTGGAGTTTTCATACAGAGCTTAGTGTATTTTTGTCACCTTGCTGAAACTGTATCTCCACTTGCAGGTATCGCTTCAGCAGATCGAGAACCACATTTTTCGTGTAACCACGTATTCCACTGCGATACCTGAGAGAAACATATTCAAATGTGCCAATGCAATATCAATAATATATATGATTTTTTCCGCACTCAGGAAACCAACCTCTGTACCAGCTGAACAATACTCTGAGTGTTCATGAAGAACACTTCTCGGTCAGCTTTCCTCTGCAGGGTCGCTGCATGGCTGTCTAGAACATTTGCAATCTGGAATAAATGAAGGGAAATCATATTATAACGGAAATAGAGTTTTATTTTAATTTTAGAACTCAGTCATGTCACAGTGTACTCACCCTTTGACTAGGAAACTGGCAGAGGACAGAGGTGATGTTACTCGCGTATTGGACCATGATTTTCCGGATGTTTTTTTCCACACTAGCAGGAATGCGACTCGCCACACTCGTCATGATCTCCTGGAGTTCCAGCAGCGGAAGTGAGGGGTCTCTCAAAGTTTTCATCAGGATGTTCAGCCACTCTTTCAGCTGTAAACATGAACATGTACAAAGAATGAATGAAACTGAGAACGACACGCTGCGGTGGCACAAACTCTGCTGCATACCTTGCTGGTGAAGTAGGGCTCTTCAAGACAGTAGCCATCCATGACTTTAACTAAGTTTTCCAGCACACTGTGGAACACCTGGTGGAGCTTTTCCCCCACCATGGGCAGCGGTTGTTGTGGTGGCAGTGTGGCCGTGTTGAGCTCCACCTGTGACAGCAGGCAAAAGGAAACAGATGACCCATTACCCATTTGTTTATGCAGTATTTTAATTAATAAATCTGCACAAACTCAAGTTAAAAAGTCCTTAATAGAATATTGTAGGACTATTATAAAATGGTATGAATTATAATTAAACAATCAGAAGTCCCTGAGTTACCCGATGCACACTGCTGGGGTCATCCAGGTCCATGCGCGCCACCACACAGCCAGGCTGCAGTACTGCACCGTGTCTCTTGACAAAGTGAATACAACCAGACTGCTGCACGGTCAATGTCATCACCATCTTCATCACCTGAAAGCAGGCAGTCAATAAACATACAAAAGACATGTCATGTCATCAGTTTTGAAATGAAGTGAAAATGAAATTAACTTTATTAATCCCCATAGGGGAAATCATTGTCCACTCTAGTTATATTGGTAGTTACTCACATGTGTATATATGTGTGGGTACAGGCCAGTAACACAAACACACACACACACACACACACACACACACACACACGAGGGGCCTGTAAGTATGCAAGTGATGGGGAGGTAGAGTGGCGGGCAGCTCCGTCATAGTGCGCCTCAGCAGCTTATAAAGGGGATGGTGCCTTGCTCAAAGGCGCCTCCGCTATGCTCGAGAGGTGAACTGGCACTTCTCACTACCAGTTCACACTCCAAAATTACAGCGTTCTGCACAACATGGGTCCAAGCCCAAGACTTAGTGGACTGAGTTACTGCCGCCTAGTTGTTAAAACTGCCGCGACATGCACACACACACGCACGCACCCACACACACACCTCAATCTCTGCATAGATCTCTCCTGCATTAATGTGATGTCCATCTTCAATCATGTACTGCAGCAGTTTGCCAGCAGACGGTGACTTCAGCACCGTGGGATCCTTCTCCTTCTCAAATACACAAGTCTTGTTGCCAACAGTGATGCGGTAGCTGTGAACATTAAGTAATGCCAATGAAAACTAGTTCAACTAATGAAACATGATGATGAATCCAGGCGTGCAGCTCCGTGAACACTTGCCTGTCCACTTCCTCCTTCATGTAGGTGGTGTGGCTGCTGCCGTCGTAGGACAGCAGAAGGCCACCATCACTCAGCCTGTGGACGTCAATCTCGATGTGGGATCCGTTCATAATAATGACATAAGTTGTTGGAGACTGGCGAGCCACCTTCAGGCAGAAGCAGTGATAATTTATTTGTTTAAAGAATGTAAAAATTCATTGAAGAAAAGTGTGAAGAACATAAAGCAGAAACCTTGAGGCAGTACTTCACTCCATCGTAAATTAAATCAACATTGACAGAGTTGAGGAGACTGGCTGCAGGCAGGACTTGGCCTCTGTAGGTGAAGCAGTTAATGTTAGTGTGAGTAAATTATACAAACAAACACAAGATAAGAAGGTAGCGGCGCATTGATTGCATGGGACTGTGTACGCTCACCTTTCCAGCGAGTGCAGGAAGTCAGACATGCTCTTCTGGAAGCTGGCATCAGCTACATGCAAAGCCCCACAAACTATGCCCAGCATGGTGTCTGGTCTTTCCGCCTGCAGGGAGAGCGAAACGCTTCTTGAAGACATTGTAAAGTACTTCAGGAACCTCGACCCAGGTTGTGTACTGGTGAGACATGAAGTCTTCAGTCGCCTACCTGTACTTTCTCTGCTATGAGATGATCCAGCCAGCCAGTGTCGATGTCGTTGTTTCTGAAGCTTTCAGTCTCTAATAACTTAATGAGGTATTCGACTGTGGTCCTGAAGTCACCTCTGATGGACAGCTCCTTCATGGCCACAACCATGTTCCTGAAGCACATGACAGTTACTACACCTGATTACAGGAAACACAACGCAATTTAACTTCATCCACCAAAGAGGTTCAGTCTTCCCTCCTTTATTTTCTGACTGTCAGTAGAGCTACAAAAAAACTACTCCTAGATACTAAAAATATCACACAGATGTCGAGCCATCCATTAATACCCACACATCCTCACAACCATGCCGGAAGATGCTGCATTGATGGACTGATGGGCCCAAATTCAGATGAAGTACACATCAAATGACACAGTTAGAGCAGAGAAGAGAGACAGACAGAAATACACTTATGTTAATAATTTAACTAAAATATATCCAGACAGGTGATACATAGAATAAAAGTGGAGACACAGAGGCAGTGTATTTAATCAGCAGATTGGGCAGGCCTAGTCATAAAAACTATGATTCTGATTAGCAGCGGACGGGCTGTGGGTCCATAGTGTAAAGTGTAAAAAGTGTAAAGACCCTACCAAGACACAGGGAAAGTCTAATCTAGGACTGAAAGGCAAATTTTTCAAGATAGTTTCACCTCATAATGTGACTCCTTGAACATGAAAACCTTCCTCTATAAATGGAATCACATTTCTACGACTATGAGATTGTCATTCATTCAAGAACATTTTCATTTCAGTAAAGTTGGGGGTTTTTTGGCACGAAGATTCCCCAAATTTGAAACAAAACGTTCCTCATCTCAGATCTCTATTATTATTCATTGTCTTGCTGTATTTTATGCTATACTTACATATTTTACATATTCCTATGATGGTCATTCAGTTATTCAAAATAAATTCTATATCCAGATGATGAACTAAAAAACCAACGTCTAACAGACAACATTCTACATTTCTACAGATTTCAATATAAATTTGCTCTAAAGTAACTGCTTTATAAGAAAATGTGTCTTGTGTAATTGCTTTCTAGGCTATTTATCATATTGTTGGCAGGGCACAGTGTTTTCAACTTTGTTCTATTATATAATGGGTAGTTACATCATAAGGTAAGATACTGCATTGCTGGAGGTTATGTCAGACTCAACACCCAAAAGTGTTAATTGTTAAAGATCACGTCTCATTAGAAGAAAAACAAAACGCTTACGAAATGGCTTCTTCTCGGTTCTCTCCCCACGAAAAACAGTGTCCAAACTGTGAGTCTGCAAACTCATGCAGACCTCCAGTTGCAGCCACGCTGAAATAACCCCAGACGTTTTTGCTGCTGCGGAAGTTCAGCTCCTGCACGGTGCCCGAACTGGGTTTGAACCCCTGTGAATTAAGAGGACAGGTAAGCAGCGCAAATGACAAGTTCGGAGAAAAGTTGTGTGTTTGATAAAAGTGAAAGTTACCTCATCTGGATTTTCACTGGTGATCCGGACGGCTATGACATGTCCTCTTGGGTTTGGCGTGCAGTGTGGAGTCTCAAAGTTAATGACAGTGTCACCCCAAGGAGACTCTCCATACAGCATACGGATGTCCTTGATTCTATGAAGGGGGATGCCCATTGCAATCTATCAGAGATGACAGAGTTAAAATGGTAGTCTAACGTTGATGGCGCTCTAATAACTATTTGTGCTCAATGACAGATTTTACCTGAAGCTGTGCAGCAGGGAGGTTCACATCTCCAATCATCTCTGTACAGGGATGTTCCACCTGCAGTCGAGGATTCAGCTCCAGGAAGTGGAAACTTCCATCTTCAGAGAAGAGATATTCCACCGTACCTGCGCTCACGTAGCCCACCATCTTTGCCAGTCGCACAGCGTACTGAAGAGACAAACAAAATGGTGACAAAAAAAGTTTGAATCCGGTGTTAATTATGATGGGAATATAAATACAGGCACCCTCACCTGCTCCATTTGCTCGAATGTGGATGGAGCCGCTATGGTGGCAGGAGCCTCCTCTATGATCTTTTGGTGCCTCCTCTGGATGGAGCAATCTCTTCCAAAAAGAGAGATGGCATTCCCATACTCGTCAGCCAGAATCTGAACCTCAAGGTGTCTCGCATGCTGAGCTAGTTGCATGATGAAGATTGGAGAGCCAGGTACTTCTGTCTGAACCTTCACTCAAAACAAAACAGACACATATTTAAATCACATTCCACTAAGAGTTCATCCTCAGTCAAGCGTTAGGCAGTAAAGTATGACACAAACTTGTCTGAAGAGACCAGGAAAATCTTCAGAGCGTTCTACTTTCCTGATGCCCTTTCCGCCTCCACCCTCAGAGGCTTTGATAACAACTGGATACCCAATTTTATCCGCTTCCTGCAAAGAAACACAACAAAAAACTCAACAGAGCTAAAAATACAAGCATTTTTTTGAAAAAAGAAGCCAATGTGTAGATATGTGATTAAAATGGGTTCATCAAATATGCTCACCTTCAGTCCATCCTCTACGTCCTGAACGCAGCCCTGTGAGTAGATGTCGGAGGGAACACTGATGACATTGCCCATCAGTTGGTCCTCCTCGGCCCAGTCCACTCTCAGACCTGGAGACCATGACAAGCAAAGGTTTGAGCATTAAAGCATCGCATTCCTGCTAAACAGGTGCACAGACAAGAACTTCATGATCAAATAAAATTAAGATTGTATTGATGTACATTATGTAAATTTTAAAAGCATGAAAGGTAAAGCAGCACCTGATCCACTCCATGGTAGTGTGGGAATGTCAGCACTCTGAGCCACTATGGAAGAAGCCACCTTATCCCCCAGAGCCCACATGGCCTTACTGGATGGACCTGGGAGATTTTACAATGGGATTTGAAACAGTGACACTATTACAATTAAGACTAACGTCAACATTCTGTAATGTGGATTTTTACCTAAAAATGATATTCCTGCTTTGTCCAACAGCTCAGGCAGTTTGGGATTTTCAGAAGCGTGACCCCATCCAGCCCAGACAGCCTGGCACCAGTGACGCACACGTCATCAGTTATCAGTTGTTGTTTTTTTATTTTAACATTAAGAACACTACTGCTTGTGCCAAAGGTGAAAAGTACCTGCACAAGGATTCTTTTAGCAATGTCCACTATCAGCTCCACATTGGCATAGTTGTTATTGTTGGGCCCACCGGGCACGGGAACATAATGGTCTGCCATTTTAATGTATTCTGTAAGGGAAAGGTTTAGATTTTTTTCAACATAAGCACACTGAGACAATTGTTTGTTAATAACAGTAATCATAAAATAACTACAAGTATCACATTCACAATTACCTGCATTCGCTTTCAGGTCTTCAGGGGTGACCATGACCACAAAACGGATCGTTCTTTCATTGCGAAACATTTCGTAGGACCAGCGACGGATGGAGCGCATACATTTGACTGCAGCTATGCCATTGTTAGCAATCAGCACCTGGAATAGTATCAGACGCCACTTGTGTAGTTTGGACAAACACAGATAATTGGATTTTGCGATATCGTTAGGTGATCCTTACTTTTTCAATGACGCGAATGCCACCGAACCGGGTGACAAACTCGGCTGGAGAGGCGACAGTGAAGTCTCTGTGTAGATCCATCGTTCTGTGTTCACGTCCTTTCTTCACCAAGTGAAGACCAGACATGCTAGGCCTGCAGCGAAAATCTCACAACTTACTTTGTTGTCCAATAAAAAAGCAAAACAGCATTATGCTTGGGCGTGAGTTCAAATTGCAAAATAATGAGGAGGCTGCATCCACCAAAACATCACAACCCTGGTAGTTTATAAAAACACACACTGGAGAGATCCTCAACAAACATGGTGGTAAAAACTAACAAGAGAGAAACAACAGATCTGAAAAAAAAAAAAAAAAGGCAAGTCAAAGTTCAGTCTCTCTCAGTCGTAGACAGACTAGGGACCAGTCTACTACTACTTCATACTACTTTCTGACATTATGTACAAATTTAGCCAAAACATCAACTCCTCTGACTTGAACAGTTCACAGAATTGTGTTATTTCATCTACCTGAGTAAGGTTTACGTTATCACCCAGTGTCCTTTTAATGGGACCTCCACCAGCTGAGACAAATTATTATGACACACTGGACCTCGGCCAAATCAGCCAATAAAGCTGTTCCAATTGGTTATAGCAGTAGTATTAATACAAATGCTGTACTTATAACACATGAAATGCATCAATCTGGCTCATATTAATGATATCTGGCAATATATCATTGATTTCCGGGTTTCAATGTTTTATCAATACTATTCTGTAAACATCAAGACTATTTGAGAAGTTTGAATTACCATTATCAGTTTCAATTTGAGATTATATAGAGTAGGATGTGATTACTGTAATTGGAATTGACCTTTATGTTTATTGGGATTTTAACAGATAATTATGTTCATGCTGTGCTATTAGATGATTGCACATAGTAGACGAGCTGATTATTAATAGAGAATAATAGAGTCCAGAAGTTTTTTTTTAACTCTAACATCAACAGCGACGCCAATCAGAAACAATTGCCGTCAGTGTTATTTTGTGACATAAAATTTATAAGGTCAGTTTTAATGATCCAAAATGGAATAATCTCTTCTGGTTCCCAATTTGTCTGGAAATATCTGCTAGATCAAAACTATGGCTAATTATAAGATGCAAAAGTAATAAAACTGAACTTTATTGACATAGAAGTCATAACGTTTGACAACTGTTAGGATCTAAATATCACCACAGAACGATGCAACTCTATAACAAATAGACCACAATATATTTTTGGAACACATTTACATTAAAACATCAAATGCAAGAGTAAATATTCAGTGTTCTGGAAGATGCAATTTGAATCGATACTGTAATAACTTTCAATATTTTTCCAAACCTTTATGATCTGCTGGCTCATACCTCGTTCAATCCAACGTCTTGTTTCTATTGCACCGCAAAGCATGTTATGAAAAGTCTGTTCAGATATCCCTCAGAAATACCCATGTTGCACCAGTGAGCAACAACATGAAGCGGAAGTGCAGTTTTGTCTTCAGCGTAATGAACTTTAAACTTAACTCTGACTGATCACTCAGGAACAACAGATTACACTCTTGTTATGCAGATAGTTTTTGATAACCTTATCCAGTGTTCTCCTCATCCCCCGATGTTTTCCCTTCACAGGAGGAATAACAGGACAGACCTACTTCACTGAACAAACAAGCAGCTGCACATAAACCAAAAGCAGCTGAACATGTGCAAACACTTATTCTGCTTACGGTCCCCTCTCCATGATTTTTAAATTTACAGTGTTTTCTTATTTCATCATACTTCTATGCCCAAAGACGAGATCTGCTTGGTTACATAACTACAGCATGGTCCCAGGAGCCTCCTTCCCATTCACAAACACATGTTGCTTAACCATATATCTATGAACACACAATCTATTTCTGTATGTTTTCATTCTTCTTGAGCTGTAAAGATGTGATAAAGTCTCGATGATAAAATCTGCAGCTAAATACTAAAACTAAAGAAAACCGTATTCAACATTCCGTGGCCCTAACCTTCAGAGATATGGGAAAAAAGTGACTTCCCTCCATTGAGTGATTTGTTATACTGTCCCACGTGCCTGATTAGTGACACCAGGTTTTACTTTGAGCCCAAAACAAAAAGACCTCTACAATATTTCTTCTATCTCTTATCCCTCCCACATATGAAGCCATGTAATCTACAGATTCCCTGTGACAGATCACAAACTGTACAGGGCCAAGAAACAGCATTCACTCCACTTCATTTATAAAAGAAAGCAACCGGAATCCAAGCAGACCCTGTAGCTTAGTGTTAAATGCAGTAAAAAAGGTCTTCTTTTTTGCAGCAAATATTTAATCTGAGCTTCAAACCAGTGCATCTAATGTTGAGTTGTGTCATATAGTAGAGTAAGAAGTCTTATTATCTCCTATTCATGATGTTTCCCACAAGACGCACTTCAATCCACCATAGCATGTCAAATTGAGTTTATGGATAATCTGTGAAATGAAACCACTGGCCCACAATGATATGATATACCCTTGCTTAATATAAACAGAAGTCTGCACTGCAAAAAGAGCAAACAATAGTGTTAAAACTAAAAATGCATGGAGGATTAAAGTGGGTTTTTTCCACTGTACTGTAATCTAGAGATGCATCGCAGTTCAACATCACCTGGTTCAATTCTAAGAATAGAGCTGAAGTGTTTGGCACGCAACAACCGTAAATTCAGACCGGTAAAAGCCGTCAGGTGATGAAACACAGCATGTGGAGAAAGGACACAAGGAGAATAATGGCGTGTCACTAGAGTGGATGTACAAAACAACTCTGTTTATATTTAGACTGATATTTGGCACGAGTAAAATGTTTCAGAGTCATATGGCAGAGTGAGAACCTCCAGATCCGACTTCTCCACAATGTGTAATCACATGGACTTAGAGAAACATACATTATTCTAGAGAGTGAACACTGAATTTACTGAGAGAGAAACAAGGTCTTACTTCATGCCTGAGGAATTGGATGGTGGTGATGCAGACGACATCTGCTGGGGAGAAGCTTTGTGGGTGCAGGCTGGTAGCTGTGTTGCACCACTTGGAGGTTTGTTAACCAGTGGCTCTTCATCTGAAGAATTATCCTCTGATGCCCCAAGAATGAACTTGAGGCGTTCTTTTGCCTCAGGCCCTGAGCTAAATTTTGGCACATTGGTTTTGGAAGGTTTCTGAGTGGTCGATGGCATTGATGGCTCCTTTGTATTAATCACAGGAGACGACTGCAAAGCCTGCCTGTCCACTGTTTTGACTTTAAGATCTGAAGAGACACTGGAAACTCGAGTTCTGCCAAACTCAATCTGTTCTGAGGTAGTAGAAACTGTTGACTTGGAATGTTTGTCTGGATGAGGGGATTTTTTAGTTGGCATACCCTCTTCAGGTGCAGACGGGTCACAGCCAGATGGAGGGTCTTCTCCTTTCAGGGGCATTGCTGCTGTTGTGGTATTAACCCTCCACAGTAGCAAAATTACCCAGAGGATTAATCCCAAAACTGCCAAGATGAGCATTCACAGACATTCTCCTGGAACTACAACAACAAAACAAAGACTGATATTAATACATACTAATACATACTATTATTCATACATGATCATGTTATTCCATGATCATGGAATATACAATTCAACGTTCTAATGACTTTGTAACAAATGGATAAAATCGGAATTTGACCAATTCCTTTATCAAACAAATATACATCATATTCCATTACACTGTTACATTATGCTATTAAATTGAAATCAATCAAAAGACCCTGCATCATATGTACAGTACTTTTTTTGCTGAGTTATATGCCTTTGAGTGTAGTCCGAGGACATTTCTGTCGTGCTGTTTGGAGGTTAAAAGTATTCTCAGGTCAGGGGCGTGCTGCGTAATATGAGATAAGACCTGTGGCCTCAACTTCCATAGGTAGAAGGACTTATTTTGCTTCTGGCTGGACAAGGTTACAGCAGTGGGACAACTCTTTTAACAAATAGAATAAAGCATTTATATATATGTGTGCGTGTATATGTGTATATATACACACACACACACACACACACAAATGTGTCTATACGTGCTCAAGTTATCCAGTTTAATATGTCAGCATGTTCAGGCAGGCAACATTTCCAAGCTGGCCTCCGGTGAGCATACTGTTGGTGACAGCTGTCATGAGAGCCAAGTGTAGACTGAGGGCTGAGGAGGAGGAGGCACATTCAGTCTTCATGAGTATTTGAAGGTAAAAATGTGAAGTGAAAAAAAAAGTCTATTCTAAATAACAACCAAAGCTCTTATCTAAAAAAACAAAACATATAGATATTTTGATATTTTCTTTGTGTAAAAAAAACAAAACAAAACAGAAAACATTTAGCACAGAGAAAAGATGACATTTGACCTTTGGCAATCAGTTTTCAAAATAAAAAAGGAATGAGAAATCATTTCTCAGGAGATGAAAAATATTTGAGAAAATTTCTCTATAAAAATAATTTTCTCATTTTTAGTTTTTTATGTGTCCGGGGTTGTTTTTTTTTGTTTTGTTTTGTTTTGTTTTTCCACTGAAAAATGTGTCATTTATTAACGCTAACTTCAATCCACAATTAACTGTATACAAAACATGTATATATACAAGCAGGAAGTCTAAACCCAGCAAAAAAAAACAGGGACATGTTTTGTTTTTTTTACCGACATGATGTCCATCACTGTCAATACAGATATGATAAATTATTCATGTACATTTACAAAAGCGTTATTAACCGTTATTTAGGTGTTAATAAACACTCACCACTACAGATAACGGACGGCGCAGCTTAGTCGTCCTGCTCAACTGTTACACACCAGGCTAATCAGTTAGCTGACAAAGAAATCACCGATCATCTTGCACAACTTCACAAAACTCACAAAAAGTAGAATTACTTTCTTTACTTGTTGTCCCGCAGTAAAGCCACAGTGACACGCAACTCCCCGAATGCGAAAGCAGTCCACAGCCTCACTACTGTTGTCCCTGTGAGTGTCCGACAACCGTGGTAAGCTTCCCTCAATTCGTGTAGTAAACATGTGTGGGTTGGAAGGGGGGTGGGACTTCAAGCTCCGCCCAGGAAGACGGACAACTTTCGAAGATCGTATATAGACAAGAGTTTTCATATGTCTTTGAAAATGTGTGCAATAAATCGATTTATTGGGCGTTAAACGAAGGCGCCGTTAATTGAAACACTAATTTCAGCGTAATTAAGGGTCGCACAACTCAAGACAGTTGCGTGCCTCTGAAAATCAGTACAGTAGTACCCTCACGAAAGTGTGGCGCTAGCTTCTTTGTTCACTCAACTATGTTCTAGTACAGAAGTGTTATTTTGTTGTGTTATTTTGTGTTGCCATAAAATAACATGGGTCTTTTACAGATTACTTTTGAATACTTTTGACATTTTTAGTGTGAGACTACTTTACATCTGAATGAATATGACATGAAAGGAATTATAAACTGCATGGTTTGCTTCAGAGACCGTGATGGTGTAAACTTTTTCCCTGTTTGAGCATGTCATCTTTTTCAATAAACGATCTTTGTACTTCCGCTCAGCTTTCTCGCGGTAACAGCAGGAACGCGCCAAATTAAGAAAACAAGACCCATGACAGGAACAGAGGGAGATGGTTCGAGAAAATCCTTTAATATAACCGAAAAATAATATTCAAATGTGGCTGCATCGACAGAGATAGAGAGTCAGAGATTCCGTACTTTATTTATCAGTATTGTGTCCGGTGGGAACGATAGAACATGGTTCTGCAGAACAGTGGTAGGTACAAAGCGGAACGGGGACAAAGTGGAGGAGATCAAGAGAACCAGTGAGTTCATTTTACTCTAGGCAGCGCTTATAGAAAATAAATGTCAGTCGTTAAGCAGATATCAGGAGCTTCCTTAACGTGTCTGGTTCTGTGTTTCTGAACCAGGGACGATGGGTCCTCTATGTCCGCTCTCAAGCGGCTGGAACGCAGTCAGTTCACCGACGAGATGGACGCCCGATTCGGTTTCGACAGGATGAAAGAGCCTGGGGAGAAGACAGGCTGGCTGATCAACATGCATCCTGTACGCCTACAGAGTGTCATGTTTGAGCTGTCTAAAGTCTTACGGGGAAAACGTGACTAATAAATGCTCTCTTTGAACTGTAGACGGAGATCCTGGACGAAGACAAGAGGATGATCAGTGCTGTGGACTATTATTTTGTTCAAGAGGACGGAAGTAGGTTTAAGGTGTGTTCGGTGGATTACTGCTACATGACGTTTACCAGATTCACCTGTTGTGAACAGTCACAGCTACATAATATGCCTCACTAAATAGCCTTTTCAGTTGCTTTAAAATATTTTGATTTTATTTCTATAGGTGGCCCTTCCCTTTAAGCCATACTTTTATATTGCCACTAAAAAGGTAAGTCTGTCATTTTATTCACATGCTGTTCAAACTGTAATAATCTGTTCTCAGATATTAAAGATAACTTTATTGCCAGAACTGCGAGAGAGAAGTTATCTCATACCTGTCAAAGAAATTCCAAGGAAAGGTCGCAAAGATAGAAACTGTTCCAAAAGAGGACTTGGACCTGGTGAGGATTTTGTTTTTAGTCTTCTGTTTCGTATAATGTGATTCTGTTCAACACCACTATGTATTGATCTGCGCTGGCCTGCTCTTCCTAGCTGAACCATCTAGTTGGACTGAAGAGAAACTACATCAAACTGTCCTTCAACACTGTGGACGACCTCGTCAAGGTCAAACGAGAGATCTCCCCAGCAGTACGCAAGAACAGAGAGAGGGAGCAGTCCAATGACGCCTACACCTCAATGCTATCAAGGTACCACATCACCACTAATCCCAGTTATTTCCAGTGCAAATACCAACCTGTTGATACCCCGTTTACTTCTTGCAGTGCCTTATCAGGTGGCAACGTGACCTCAGCAGATGAGGACGGTGTGTTAAAGAGCATTTCAGACCAGTTAGAAAACATAGTGGACATGAGAGAGTATGATGTCCCCTATCATGTGCGACTGTCCATCGATCTCAAGATCCATGTGGTAAATTCAGATTTGTGTCGTCCTAATTTTTTAGAAAACCGTCTATAAGATTTAAGTCTGCTGTTCTAAACGTCGCTCTCTCTGTTTGTCAGGCTCACTGGTATAATGTTCGATACAGAGGAAGCACTTACTCACCAGAGATTGTACGGAGGGATGATCTTGTGGAGCGACCAGTATGAGTATTTATTGATTATTTTAATATGTGGGATGTGATTTAATCAGGATCACTTTTACCTGTGACTCCATTAAACCTTGTTTTTCTCCTAGGACCCTGTTGTTTTGGCTTTTGATATTGAGACAACCAAACTGCCACTGAAATTCCCAGACGCAGAAACCGATCAAATTATGATGATCTCCTACATGATTGATGGACAGGTGGGTCTCAGTCCACTTCACACGTTTATAACGCGTATTAATTTGCTTTTGATAAATGTCTCACGTCTCCGTTTGTTTGTTTGTTTCCTTTGAAGGGCTTCCTGATCACGAACAGAGAGATCGTGTCTGAGAACATCGAAGATTTTGAGTTCACCCCCAAGCCTGAATATGAGGGGCCTTTCACTGTTTTCAATGAGGATGATGAGGTACACAGCTGCATATTAGTAGATATATTAGTAGATTTAAGTGTGAATAGAAAACAAAGCTCTTTAAAGTATTGTTGAAATATTGTATATGTAATGCTGCTATCTGCTTTGGCTACAGGCAGCTCTCATTCAGAGATGGTTTGATCATGTTCAAGAAACCAAGCCAAACATCTTCGTGACATACAATGGAGATTTTTTTGACTGGTGAGCTGTTCCTGTTTTTTTTTTTTACATTAATTTCTCGTAATGTGATACTTAGCGGTTCCTTTCTAACTTTATTTTTACTCTCTCCAGGCCTTTTGTGGAGACTCGGGCTGCCCTCCACGGACTGAGCATGCACAGAGAGATTGGTTTCCAGAAAGACAGCCAGGGAGAGTATAAATCCAGTCAAGCCATCCACATGGACTGCTTGAGGTTTGCTTAACTCCAACAATTCTATTTTAGATTTAGTGATTTATCAGAATCAATAATTCTTTCAACTTGTTCCTCCTCTTCTTCAGGTGGGTAAAGAGAGACAGCTACCTCCCGGTGGGAAGTCATAACCTGAAGGCAGCAGCGAAGGCTAAATTGGGCTACGACCCAGTGGAGCTGGACCCAGAGGAGATGTGCCGCATGGCTACTGAGGAGCCACAGGTACAGAAATTCAGGTTTACTAGCTGGGAAAATGTATTATGTATTTATGAGTTGTTTGTCATTATCTTGTTGTCTTTCCTGCTTTTCTGTTAGACTTTAGCCACCTACTCTGTGTCCGACGCCGTGGCCACATATTACCTCTACATGAAATATGTTCACCCCTTCATCTTTGCCCTGTGCACCATTATCCCCATGGAGCCTGATGAGGTTTGTTTAAGAGTTCATTCCACAGTAATGAGTGTATAAAGAATAAATAACACATTTTGGAAATCATTCATATCAGAATTAGCATTTTCCTTCTGTATTTAGGTGCTGCGTAAAGGCTCGGGGACTTTGTGTGAAGCTTTGCTCATGGTGCAGGCCTTCCATGCAAACATCATCTTTCCCAACAAGCAGGAGCAGGTCTTCAACAAACTGACAGACGATGGCCACGTCTTGGACTCTGAGACCTATGTAGGTGGACACGTGGAGGCACTGGAGTCTGGAGTTTTCCGCAGTGACATACCCTGCCGTTTCAAAATGGTATATTTCAGTTCAGCTTACAAAAAGCACCGAAACAAAGATCCAGCTGTGTGTTTTCAACAAGATGTTTTTGGTTGGTGTGCTCACAGAGTCCAGCTGCGTTTGACTTCCTGTTGCAAAGAGTTGAAAGGACGATGCGTCATGCCATCGAAGAAGAGGAGAAAATCCCTTTGGAGCAAGTCACCAATTTTAATGAGGTGTGTTTCTTTAAGCTTTTTTTTTTTTTTGTCGTTGTTGCTCCAATAATCTCATCTCAGGATTATAACAGGCTTTATGTAATTTGTAAGGTTTGCGATGAAATAAAGAAGAAGCTGACATCCCTGAAGGAGGTTCCAAACAGGATCGAGTGCCCCCTAATCTACCATCTGGATGTGGGGGCCATGTACCCCAACATTATTCTCACCAACCGCTTGCAGGTGAAAAAAGAAAAGATGTAGAATGAAATACAAAGAAAAGTATGGAATTAAATGCTTTATTCTCTACATTCACAGCCGTCCGCCATGGTCGACGAAGTCACGTGTGCTGCCTGTGACTTCAACAAACCTGGTGCCACCTGCCAGAGGAGGATGGCCTGGCAGTGGAGAGGGGAGATCAGTAAGTTCACGCTGTGTGAAAATCTATGCTGACCTGTTCATGTTGGCTTGAGCGCAGTGGAAATGTCATTCACACTCTTCCCTGTGTCTGCAGTGCCCGCCAGCCGCAGCGAGTTCCACCGCATCCAGCAGCAACTGGAGTCCGAGAAGTTCCCACCACTTTTCCCCAATGGTCCACCAAGAGCCTTCCACACACTCAACAGGGAGGAGCAGGCCAAACATGAGAAGAAACGTCTGGCGGGTACTTTCTGGTTTTCTTGCCTGTTTGGACTTTGGTGATACGCATCTTCTAATTACAGGTTTTCGAAGTGTAGCTTGACCTATCTTCTCTCTTCTCGCTCAGACTACTGTAAGAAGGCCTACAAGAAGATCCATGTCACCAGGCTGGAGGAGCGAGTTACCACCATCTGTCAGAGAGAAAACTCCTTCTATGTTGATACCGTGAGAGCGTTCAGAGATCGACGTTATGAGTTCAAGGGTCTCCACAAGGTTAGCATTGATACTGAATGAAATAACAATCATTGTGTTATTTTATACTATTTTAAGTTTTTTACATAATTTTAAATATTTTCTGTGTTCTGTAACTTTTCTCCATGACTATTACTTTTTGAGAAGTACTTGACTTTTTTTACGATCTTTACTAAAGGTGTGGAAGAAGAAGCTGTCGGCAGCTCAGGAGTGCGGAGACGCTGCTGAGGTGAAGCGCTGCAAAAACATGGAGATCTTGTACGATTCTCTCCAGCTGGCTCACAAATGTATCCTCAACTCCTTCTATGGCTACGTCATGAGGAAAGGGTAGGAGGAAAATGCATTTTTCTAAATGCACGTCATCTCTTATCCTCTTACACTGTTACATCAGCTTTCACGGCTTTACTGCTGGTGAAATAGTGTTTTTCGCCATCAGGGCGCGCTGGTACTCCATGGAGATGGCTGGCATTGTGTGCTACACCGGAGCCAATATCATCACTCGGGCCAGAGAGCTCATTGAACAAATAGGGTAATTTTTGTCTTACTTTCTCTGTTTACTTTGGAACAGATGGAGTTTATTTTGCAGGTTGGTATACTGATGACAAAAACTAAACCATATTTACTTGAAATCGCTCATCAGTAAAACGTTCTTCCCCGTTAAAATAAATTTGATCACTCAGGCCCAGTTGTCCTGAAGTTTCCCGGTATATGAACTGCAAAAATTCTGTAGTATATATTTCCCATCATGCTCCATTCCTTCTCTACTTAGGAGGCCCCTTGAGTTGGACACTGACGGTATCTGGTGTGTCCTCCCCAACACTTTTCCTGAGAACTTTGTGGTGAAATCAAGTAACGAGAAGAAGCCCAAGGTGACCATCTCTTACCCTGGGGCCATGCTGAACATCATGGTGAAAGAGGGTTTCACCAACGACCAGTACCATGAGCTGGTCGACCCTGCCACGCTCACGTATGCCGTCAGGTCAGAGAACAGCATCTTCTTTGAGGTGGACGGACCTTACCTGGCGATGATCCTGCCTGCCTCGAAAGAGGAAGGGAAGAAGCTGAAGAAAAGGTAAAGCAGTAGTGGATTTGTGGATGGATACGTTGCCAACATCAGTGAAGATTCATATTTAACTATAGAGTCTTTCTGCTCATTTTAGGTATGCCGTGTTTAATGAAGATGGCTCTCTGGCTGAGCTGAAGGGTTTTGAAGTGAAGAGAAGAGGAGAGCTCCAGCTCATCAAGATTTTTCAGTCCTCTGTGTTTGAGGCTTTCCTCAAAGGCACCACTCTGGAGGAGGTCTACGCCTCTGTGGCCAAAGTGGCTGACTACTGGCTGGACGTGCTGTACAGCAAGGTAAAAATCTGATCGAATGGTACCAGAGGGCTTCCTACAACTGCTTTTAAAAGGAATCTCAGTCATTCTTTGAGTTACTTGTGTTCACATGTCACCTGTACCTGATGAATGGAGTGTCAATTTTAAGAGAAATATTATTTTAAATGATGAATCCCTAAGGTCTTGGTCACGTGCTGATTGATTTAATTCAATGTTTTCCAGGCGGCCAACATGCCAGATGTGGAGTTGTTTGAACTGATCTCAGAGAATCGTTCAATGTCCAGGAAGCTGGAGGACTACGGAGAGCAGAAGTCCACCTCCATCAGCACAGCCAAGAGACTGGCTGAGTTCCTGGGAGACCAGATGGTGAAAGATGCAGGTCTGAGCTGCCGCTACGTCATCTCCAGGAAACCAGAGGGTTCACCGGTCACAGAGAGGCGAGTCAGCAGCTCCACTTTCTGATCATTTCAGCAGGAACCCATACGTCTTCATTTGGATGTAGCAAAATATTAAGTCACATTTAAATCATAGGGTATTAAGGAGTACTCTTGGAAACGTTAACTGTTAAAAAAAGATGACATTTTTAAACTGCTGAAACTTTAACTAATTGTGAAACTCGAATCATCTTATTGGCAAATGATATGAAACTTATGAAAATGGTTTTATAGCTGTAATGTTTCCGTTTTTCCACAAGGATAAATGTTATGTGTATAAACAAGGTTAGTGGTCTTCATTTATAGGTATTTTTTCACTTGTCTCCATTAGAGCCATCCCTCTGGCCATCTTCCAGGCAGAATCCAGCGTGAAGAAGCATTTTCTTCGTAAGTGGTTGAAGATGCCCAGCCTGCACGACTTGGACATCCGCTCTGTAAGTTGATAAATAGATATGTCGGGCACTTGGTCACAAGCTCTTGGTTTCCTCTGTGAATATGCTTTTGTGCTCCCTCCTTTCCAGATCCTTGATTGGAGCTATTACATCGAGAGGTTGGGCAGCGCCATCCAGAAAATCATCACCATCCCTGCAGCTCTTCAGCAGGTAGAAAACAATTTTCATTGGACTCACAGTCAACCCGATGCTGGTGTACAAATTTAAAAAAATACTCTGTTTCTGTTTATCATCAGGTGAAAAATCCTGTACCCAGAGTGAAGCATCCTGACTGGCTTCACAAGAAACTTCTGGAGAAAAATGATATCTACAAGCAAAAGAAAATCAGCGAGCTGTTCACCAGCGAGGGAAAGAGACAGGTTGGTTCAACTTACAGCAAAGCATCCTGTCCCAATCAGTGGACGACTTCCGGATCCCCGTTTCTAAATGGCCCTTTCTTTCTCAGGTGGCTCACCAGCCTCTTGAAGCGGGCCACACTGCAGACATAGAAGACTTTGGAAGGCCACCCAGGCCTCTGCAGCCGGCCATCTTCATCAGCACCAAGAGGAAACGGGCTTCTCAAGGAGAGGACAGCCAGGTGGAGTCTCAGGACGTGGAGCTCACTCAGTCCTGGAGGGAGATCCTGGGGCCACCCCCATCCATGGGAAAAACCCGGGTAATCCAACAGCAACAAATGGGCCATGGGAACGACACGGCCATTTTAAACAGAGAAGTTTGGGTTCTGTCCATATTCAGGAGGAGCGTCTTGTGTGGCTGCGATACCATAAGAAGAAGTGGGAGCTGCAGCTAAGGCAGAGGAAGGAGAGGAGGAAGAGGAGAAGGCTGCTTGATGGTGAAGCCCAACCCGTGGGGGGAGGAGTGATCAGGGACGGCCCCACCACGGGTCTGGGAAGCTTCCTCCGCAGAACAGCGCGCAGCATCCTGGACATGCCCTGGCAAATTGTCCAGGTGGGGGGAAAAAAATCACGTCCATTATTACGTTTGAGTGGCTTAACAAAGAATCTAATCTTACCACATGCGTTGTTCTGCTTCTCTCAGATAGCAGAGACGAGTCAGCCCGGTCTGTACAAGCTGTGGGCTGTGATCGGCAACGACCTTCACTGCATGAAGCTCAACATCCCGCGAGTTTTCTACGTGAATCAGAAAGTTCCAAAACAGGAGGAAGGAGCAACATACAAAAAGGCATAGCATAAGAAAAAGCATCGTAAAGCAGGAAAAGCTGTGTTGTCATGATTATCTAACAACAATTTGTAACTTCAGGTGAACCGCATGCTGCCCCGCTCCAATATAGTGTACTACCTTTATGAGTACTCTGTCCCAGAGGAAATGTACCAGGAACACATCAATGAGATCAACGCTGACCTCTCTGCCCCCGACATCGAAGGCGTCTATGAGACACAGGTATGTCCACAGGCACACGTCCGATGAGTCCAGTCAGATTGCAGCATTAATGTGACCTCCACTAGGTCCCGCTGCTGTTTCGAGCGTTGGTGCAGCTCGGATGCGTTTGCATGGTCAACAAGCACATAGTGAGGCATCTGGCCGGCAGGGAGGCCGACACGTTTGAGCTGGAGCATCTGGAGATGAGGTCTCTGGCCCAGTTCAGCTACCTGGAACCCGGTAAGACCTGTCTCACTTATCATCGTTATATTATTATTTTCTGATATTTCACAGTTGTTAACATGGGACCTGATATTATGGTATCCTGTTCATGAGCTTTGTTAAATATAATGAGCTGATTTAATTCTGTTTCCCTTCTTCTCAGGGAGTGTTCGCCACATGTACCTGTATCATCACAGCCAGGGCCACAAGGCTCTCTTCGGCCTCTTCATCCCATCTCAACGCAAGGCCAGCATCTTTGTTCTTGACACAGTAAGAACCCTACAGCTTCTCATTTTTTCCATTGCCATCTTGTTGGTGTTTTCTCTAATATCTTTTTTTTAAATTCCTCTCTTGCATCCCGTCGCTGCTGACAGAGAAAAAAAAAGAAGTAAATTATGTGTTAATCTTTCCAGGTCAGGAGCAACCAGATGCCCAACCTAAGTAATCTCTACACGGCTGAACGCACCGCTCTCCTGGAGAAGACGACAGAGGACCTCCTTCCTCCAGAGAAACACAGCTTCGAGGTCCGAGCTGAAAATGATGCGAAGGCCATTTACCGCGCTCTCCAGCGTATACTGCTCAACTACAAGGTAGAACGCCGCTGGATTTACTTAAACTACTAATTATCCTCTCGCTCATATCTGCACGGACGTCATCGATTGCGTGTGTTTGCAGGAGGAGCGTCGTGGGCCCACCCTCATAGCGATGCAGTCGAACTGGGAGCTGCGGCGGTTGGCAGCGGGGATGCCGGTGCTGGAGGAGTTCCCGGTCGTTCCGGTTCATGTGGTCGATGAGATCAACTACAACGTGCTGGACTGGCAGCGCCACGGTGGCCGGCGCATGATCCGCCACTACCTCAACCTGGACAGCTGCCTGTCACAGGCATTCGACATGGCCAGGTACCAAATATATTATAATACTTCTATTATTTGCGTTTATTTTTGCATTTTGTTTCAAGACAGTTTTGAACTTTTAAAAGTAATGGGGTGCCTTTCATTTCCAGGTATTACCACTTACCTGTTGGGAATTTACCTCAGGATGTGTCCATTTTCGGCTCCGACTTGTTCCTGGCGAGACATTTACGGAAACACAACCACCTGTTGTGGCTTTCGCCCACAGCCAGACCCGACCTGGGGGGAAAAGAGGTCGATGATAGTCGTCTGGTCATGGAAAGTGATGACAGAGGCTCTGTGGAGATCAACACTCAGGGGTGCTTTTCTACAGGTACCCCAACCTCGGAGAGAGAAAACAGAACGGTAAAGCGCTGTGTTTTTATTTGTATTTGTGTGTGATCTCGCTGCTGTTTCCATCAGTGTGTGTGGAGCTGGACCTGCAGAGCCTGGCGGTGAACACCATTCTCCAATCGCAACATGTCAACGACATGGAGGGCGGAGCCAGTTTGGGTGTCAGTTTTGACGTGATCCAACAAGCCTCCTTGGAGGACATGATGTCAGGGAACCAGGGCGCCAGTGCGCTCGCCAGCTATGATGAGACGGCTCTCTGCTCCAACACCTTCAGGTGTGAAAACAGTCATCATACATACCAAATGGGCTTTTAGACGTTTCTCGTTTTTAAGGAAGCTACTTGATATTTTTGGGCTTCTGCTTACCTAAGTGTTTCCTCTGTGCTGTGCGAGAAGGATCCTGAAGAGTATGGTGGTAGGATGGGTCAGAGAGATCACACAGTACCACAATGTGTACGCAGACAACCAGGTGATGCACTTCTACCGCTGGCTGCGCTCCCCCAGGTCTCTGCTCTATGACCCTGCGCTGCACCGCACCCTGCACAACATGATGAAGAAGGTGTTTATACAGTGAGTGCCGCATCATTTTTACTCTATTATTTATTCATGTTCATATCTGCCACTTGTTTATGACACCAACATTTAGCAGTCTCTCTGGGGGACAATTTTTAATCCGTTATTTCTGGATTTATTGACTTTGATCTCTCTTTAATCCCTCTAATGTATATAACTTTTAACATACGTGGGAGTGACATCATCCTCTCACATTAATAAATGTCCTGTTTTCCTCTCAGGTTGGTTTCAGAGTTCAAACGTCTTGGCTCCACTGTGGTGTACGGAAACTTCAACAGGATCATCTTGTGCACTAAAAAACGGAGGATAGATGACGCCATCGGCTATGTAGAATATATCACTAACAGGTCGGTTACTGAAGTTCAGCCTGTCAGAACACTAAATCACTAAAGCTTGAACAATCAGGAAATAGTTATAAAAAATAAGAATCAGTTACAGTTAAAAAAATCTGAGTTTCCTTGAAGGCAAGACACATGAATTCTTTCTGATTGCATTATCATGGTTATATACTGGTGGAAGCATCATGTCTCCACCTCTATCCAGTGTTGCTTTTAATGGCAGCAGTAATAAAGGCGTAATTAATTCATATCTGCATCCATAAAACAAACAAACCTTTCAATGTGTTAGACAGCTGAGCCAGAATGCTTATTTCTTTATTTTCAGTGGTCTGAAGGATGAAAATTAGAACACTAAAATCAGAGGAGAAAAACAACTAAACTATCCATTAGAGCCGCTGCATGTTAGTCGGAGATGATGCTGTGGTCTCCATCAAGGGAAGTGAGTCCTATAAAGCAAAATTAAAAGATGAAACTAATGGACTAATGGAAAGGATAAATTAAATAGTTAAGTTTAGCCACTATATCAATATTTCAATCTGAAGCTAAATATCTCATGGGATTGTGATCATTTTAAAATGGTTCCAGCTTTTACTCGAACAATCAAGTAAATCATGATGCTTTTAACTGTAGGCATCACAAGTATGACAACCCTCCTTCTTAGAATTCTCACTCAACATGTCACACTATTAAAATAATTAAAAATCTTTCCTTCATATTGCTAACATGAAAAAAAATGATTTTGTCTGTTTATCCTCCAGCATCCACTCCAAAGAAATCTTTCACTCCTTATCCATCTCCTTCTCCCGATGCTGGGAATTCTTGCTCTGGATGGATCCGGCCAATCACGGCGGTGTGAAGGGGAAACTTCCTCCCAGCGTCATGTATGGAGAGGTAATCCCAACTTGAACTTTAGACTCACAGTATACTTGAATATCAGAAGAAGAACTCATGTCTTCTTGATGGTATATTTTAGGAAGGAGCCAAGCAGAAGAAAGATAGGCAAGGGGAGGACGAAGAGGAAGGCAGTGAAGATGAAGATGAGGACAAAGCAGAGGAAGACAATAATGAAGAAGAGACGGATGAAGTGGAGGAGCTCATTGAAAGCAACTGGAATATCATGCAATACCTTCCCCAAAGTGCCTCCTGTCAAAAATACTTCCTCATGATTGTGTCTGGTAAAAAATAGAAATCAATGCAGACAAAGCTTTTTATTTTCTTGCATTTGCTTTTCTCTACTCACTCTCATGTTCTCCATGCCAGCCTACATTGCAGCAGTCTACCACAGCATGAAAGAGGAGTTGAGACGCAACACTCCTGGGGCAACGCCGATCAAGAGACGCGGAGGCAGTCAGGCTTCCCAGCAGGCAGCAGGAGACTTGAGTGCTCTTCCTGGTAAGATGGTGTTTGGATAGTTGCTTATATTACTAACGACTTCCATCAAGCTTATTAAGAAGTTCTTATTGCGTTCATAGAGTGGAGTGTCTGTTAAGATGGGATCTTTTAATGTATGTGAATACATTTCCTCTCAGTTGTGATGTTGTGTTTTGTTTTGTTTTTTGCCACAGGAATGATCACCTTCTCTCAGGAATACGTGTCCAGTGAGCTGACACAGAACTTTTTCACAATCACTCAAAAGATTCAGAAAAAGGTGACGGGCACTAGGAGCGTGAGCCATCCCTCAGAAATGTTCCCAGTCCTGCCTGGATCTCACCTGACACTAAACAACCCAGCACTGGAGTTTATAAAATACGTCTGCCAGGCATGTCGCCACCTTTTCAAGTTTCCCTCTCACCACACAAGGAAAATAGCTGAAGCTTCTCATTTCCATCTGGTTTTCTATTCAGGTCCTTTCTCTGGATGCCAACATCACTAACCAAGTGAACAAGCTGAAAAGAGACCTCCTGCGTCTCGTGGACACCGGAGAGTTTTCCGAAGAGGCCCAGTTCCGTGACCCCTGCAACTCCTACATCCTTCCGGAGGTCATCTGCCACCACTGCAATTTCTGTCACGATCTTGACCTCTGCAAGGACCCCTCTGTGGCACAAGTGAGAGGAGGAGCATCATAGTGACAACCTGTATCAGTTCCGTTGAGATAACCATTGTCTTCTCTTCAGGACGGTTCGGTGTTGGCTCAGTGGTTCTGCTCCAACTGTCAGGCCCAGTATGAAACTGAGTCTATAGAGATGGCTCTGGTAGAAGCTCTGCAGAAGAAGCTGATGAGCTACACACTGCAGGACCTGGTAAGAAAATAAAATATTATCATCTACTTGACTGTATTTCATCCACCCTCTCTCTCTCCATGTTTCCTGGTTAAACCTCAGCAGTCAAATAAATAAATGTTCATTAAATCCCTGAGAAAAACCCTTTGTGTGATTCTAGGTTTGTAAGAAATGTAAAGGCGTGAAAGAAGCCAACATGCCGCTTTACTGCAGCTGTGCCGGAGACTTTGATCTCACCTTCCCAGCCAAGGTTGTTCCTCTGAAAAGCAGTGAAACATATGAAACACGTGTGACCTTATTCTAATTGTTGTTTTCTCTTCTCACTTAAAGAGCTTCTCAGAGCAGATCACAGTGTTTCGGAACATAGCGTCTCACTACAACATGAGATTCCTGGAGGAGACCATTGACTGGCTGCTTGTTATGAGCCCTCAGATCAGCCAGAGATCTCAGTGAATGTCAGAGCTCCCGTTGGCAGAAACATTCCCCGGTTGTGCACTCGTCCATCGACCTCGACGACGTCTGATGCCCTGAAGTTTAAGGCTTTTCCATCAGGAACTCGATGTGGGAGGGTTAGAGGAGAGAAAGTTTTCCTGTAGATAATGTTTGGACCCAAAATAATGTCCCAGTAAAATTATCTGTGTGTTTATTTCACATTTTAAATATCAATAAATGTTTTTTTCAGCTGTGAGCCTGAATGTTTTCACTTCTCAGTCATGTTAGGCAGTAATAAGTCTTCTTTCTACTCAGTCATTAATGTTTCCGTTCTGACTTGTGACCTGAGCTGCCTCGACTTCACTCCCATTTACTCCATAAAGTATGTCTGATGCCGCTTAATTGCAGCGTGTATAAATATTAACCATTCCGTTTCTTTAGTGTAACTTCCTTAACCCATAAGAACCCACACCCATTTATTCTTTCAGAAAAATTATGTGGGTCATATCACAACCAAGTGGACCACATAGAACTCCTTTCTAGTTTTTATTATTTTATATAACACCCTGTATTACAAAAGATCTGTGCTGCTACATATATTTCACACCGGGCATGAGTGGTAAACATATTCCTTATTTGAAAATAAGTAAACCTGACAGTTTTTACTGCTTGCTAATGCAAAGCATTTTCCATAACATGTATAAAAAGTGACACAATAACAAGGTTTAACAAAATTCTTCATCGATTTGGTTTTACAAAGTATGCAAACCATCAAAAATAAATAACTGCCTATTTAGGGGCATTTGCAATAAGCTGTCATAGCTACAGAGAACTGAACAGACCTAAAAGCCTTATTTGTACAAAAAAAATTAAATGCTGAAGAGCAATGCAACTCTGAAGGACCCCATTTGATCATTGTTAGAGTTGTGCTCTTTTGGGATGATATTTTAAATTGTTTTGTTTTTCTAATTATTCACTACACTTTTATTTGACCATCAGAAGATATTTCAACTCAATGTAATTGAAACAGCTAAATTAATTGGGCGGTATTAATATTTTTTGTTGTGACAAATGGGTCACATCAGGTTTCATATGTCACATTATTTCTGTAAGTTGTTTGATGTTATTTTCTCAACAACTATG
The DNA here is from genome assembly GCF_040054535.1 of Antennarius striatus. NCBI lineage: Eukaryota > Metazoa > Chordata > Actinopteri > Lophiiformes > Antennariidae > Antennarius > Antennarius striatus. The sequence continues at coordinate 22,680,557 of NC_090778.1, forward strand.
GTCAGACCAGGTCGATAGTGATAAAGAACATTCTATCAAAGCATCAAACCTGTTAAATGTGTTTGAAATTACCTGTAGTACCAAAAAATAGGTTTTTGAAATTAGCTGCTTCCTTGAAATTTGCATACAGGCCATACCATCATTTTGGAGAGGTCACTTCCTGTCACAGTCACATGACTGTCACATGGTCACCACACCAGAATGTTCAGTACATGTCAGACACAAAGCTTTATAAGGAAGAGTCTGGGACATTCAAAATGCATGTTGCACTGGTGTAACCATGGTTTCTTATGAGTTCTAATTTCGGGGGGTTTCCTTCTCATGTCATCAGTCTTTACATGTTAATACATTAAATTGAGCATTTTTGACAATGAACAGAATAAGTTCTTTACAATTACACATTTTATTATTTTTTTGCTGAATATCTAAAAATCATTTGTCGTCAGTGATTCCTGTGATGTTAACCCATGCAGCTCCATCGCTTTAACCTCATTACCCCATAGATACATGACTCACCTTGACTCTTCTCCCCCACATGTACAGTAATCCTATTTCACACTGGTCTGAGGCTCAATTAGATTATATCAGTATCTCACTGTATGTTGCTGCAAATGCAGGAATAAGTGTATTTAAATGCCCTGTGACCAAATGCTTTGGATTTTCAACAGTCAGCCACTCTATGTACAAATCAGAGAACAGGTCTTGAGCTTACATGAAAACCGTTTATGAAGATTTAACCCATATTTTTAGCTCCATACATGTCAAAAACACATTTTCACATCAAAATGTCACACTCCATCATGTTACTCCATCCATCACTGCAGATATTGCAGACTTGAATCTTCAGTCTCTTCACCACTGACATTGGTACTGCTTTCAAGCATCCAAATGGATTCACATTCCCCCACAATCAGATTAGAGAATCCATTTTATGGGAAATGTTGGTGTTATTTAATTACTGGTTATTGCTCTCCTTGTGCTTCTCCACACTGTTTCCTCCTGCTTCTTTTAGTTACGCTGAACTCATCGGAGAGACGGATGAAAGAATTTAAGCACAGTATTTCGATTCCTCAAACATGATTTATATAATGCATATTTCCTGGAATAAATGTCAAAAATATATGGTATACTCTCATGGTGTCACACGGGTGTGGGTAAAGGACATTTATTGAAATATATTTATAGAATGAGTAGAGTTTTCTAATACATAGTTATTGTTTCTAGCCCTCCAGTGTTTCTGTGTTTCTGTAAAGAAAATGAGCATATTTTCTTGGTAGTGCTGCAGAAGTCCGAAGTAATTTCAAGGGCAGAAGAAACAAGGGCATTGTTGGGGTCATCAAGGAGTAAGACGACGTATGAACTGAATCCAATCAACAGTTGGAGACTTTGCGAAGACCAGCTGTTTTACAGAAATTTTCCATCGGCATACACTGTACTGTATGTTCCCACTTGAAAAAGAGCTGCAACTGTTACTCCATCATACTCGCCATCACTGCCACAGTTGTTTGAGGGGAGAGTCCGCCTTCTGATGATGATGATGATGATGATGATGATGATGATGATGATGATGATGATGATGATGATGATGATGATGATGATGATGATGATGTCACAGCGCCACACCCTCTGACAGATCTGAATGGTTTGAGCCAAAGCTGTCGATGTAACTGAGCTCTGTGGAAATCGCTACCGGGGGCTCCTTGACAATCTGTAAATGACAGAACCAACAGAACCAACAATCTAAATGTGACATATACAAATAAGTTTCATGATTTATATTACCATCATTGGCTGTTGGTTGGTTGGTCAAATTAAATTTGAAGGTAAAGGACAAGATGTGGGTCAGAAATGAACTTTGGGGTAGATACAGGATTTTTTTTCCATATTATTTACTTTTGCAAGGTAGGACATTTTTCAACTGATAATGCAAACATTCCAAAACTGATCTCCATTAAAGTTTTAATATAGTCTCAACGCAGGATATCTTTCTCTCTCTCTGATTTTTCATACTGTACATACTATGATTACAACTAAATTGTGGACTTCAAGATATTTTCATTATTCTTAAAAAAATGTTTTTGAAGAATTTGGAACATAATCTTTAACTCTTTATTGAACATTCATTGAATATTGTAAAATAAAATAAAAATCAACCTTAGAGTGTTCCCCGAGGACAAAACAAACTTCATTCCTCATTTTGTCACATAGAAAATAAAATTACCAAAAAATAGTCACTTGCCCAATGGAGGGTTAACTACCCTAAGTACAGATCTCAATGTGTTGAGGTGTCATTTACTAACTTCATCAAACTTTCTCTCGCTGTAGATTTCATTTTTGTCAATGAACGTCAGCATGATCCAGTCACAGATGATGGTACACTAGAGAGTAAGAATGAAACGGAACAAAAGCAGTTTGTGGTCGACATACAGTTGTTTCGTGTTAAGATTGTGCAGAGAAATCTGATAGTTACTCACTACCCCGACTGAAGTCAGAGCGGTCACTATGCTGATGATGGTCGGGATCAGGCTGAATTTACCAGCCTGAAAAAGAAATTAAACTAATATGATGACAATCAATATACAGTAATCAGTTGAAAGTAAAATTATAAGTTATGATCATCTGCTTACATGTCCATGAACAATGACATCCAGCCGTATGCCATAAGCCTTAATAAGTGTTCGAGACTTTATCCCATTGTTATTGTAATATTTGGCAAACCTAGACAATAACGCAGAAATTGCAAGGGCAAAGGTTAAGGTCCAAAAGATTTCTACAAGCGAAAGAGACAAACACAGTTAAAAAAAAGTGAAGTAAAAGTCACCTGTAGTAGTAACCTGAGTTGGCCTGATCCTTTCGGAGATCAAGACGACGGAAAGAATATGTGGGTTTACAGTTTGAAGGATCGATGTCCAGGTTACACTTCCAGTTGATGAAAACTCCAATGACTCCTCCCTTGGCAAAAAGAGGAGTGGTGGTAAGAAGAACTGAACTCTGGCAAAGTCATTTTTAACACATCTGGGTGCTATTTCCAAAATAATATAGGGAATATAATTGTTGTTCCAATTAAGGGATATGATGTGTAACAAGCCACATTTTCGTTAACGAAACAAAACTTTTTGTGGTGTAAAACTCACAGTCCTGCAAAGCTCACTGAAGCTCTCCCTTGCTTTCCCAGCAATGTAGCCCAGTTTGAAGTTTGGACAGTAGGGCTCTTTCTCCTCATCATAATGACATTTATTGAGATGTTTCTGCATGTCGCGCCTGTTTGAAGCAACTTTGATGTTCCCCCTGCCAAAGAAATAAGAGGAATCTCTGCAGTTCCTGTGTGTGTGTGTGTGTGTGTGTGTGTGTGTGTGTGTGTGTGTGTGTGTGTGTGTGTGTGTGTGTGTGTGTGTGTGTGTGTGTGTGTGTGTGTGTGTGTGTGTGTGTGTGTGTGTGTGTGTGTGTGTGTGTGTGTGTGTGTGTGAGAATGTGACATACTCTACCTGAACACTTTAAATTTGGGGAAGTGGATAGAGTTCCTGATGAACACTGTGAAATTGATGGCCTCCACTAATGGTGGCTCTCTGTCGAAGACACCAGTCGGTCAGGATAATTATATTTTACTAATACACACTGTTGTAACACAGTTTAACTTTCCCCAACACTATTATGAAAGATCAAGGTCTGTCTACAAGAAAATACTATCTACAATATTTTCTATGTCTTGATGAAGCCAGGTATTACTGTGTTATTACAATTTGGTCCTCAGACCCATTTTAGAACCATCCATCCATCCATCCATCCATCCATTCATTTTCTTGTACACGAGATGACTGTAATCGTCTCATCTACAGCCGCTGTTTTAACCTTTTTCATTTCATTATAATTAGACTTTATTCACACTTTCATAAATGTCACCATGGTAACTGTTTTATCAAATCCTTTTTGAAACCATGTTCAGCTCACTGCATATAAAAAAATTATATTAAGTATAATTACACTTTTGATATACATCAGTGATACTGATGCTTAAAAAAATGTTTGACAAAGTTCTTTCCTTATTTCTGTGAAAACCATCATTCCAAGTGTGAGCGTCTGTCTTTGCCTTGCTTCTTAATATGGATTTTCCTGTTTTATTAAAGTTTTTTCTTTTCTGACAGATCATCTGCCCTACCGTACTGCAGCATACTCCTCAACAGGACACCAGCTTCTGATCTCGCAGGTCTTGAAGGTGTGGTTGTAATACTGAACACATCTGCCGGTCCTTCTGCCTGACAGACACATTTTAAAACATATTTTACTAAATTGCAGTTTACCTTTGTTTTAAAGTACAATATTTTAAACCGAAGGTAAAAGAATTAGAAATGAATTGAAACTGTACCATGGCCATCAAATTCATCAAACTCGTCCTTCGTCCGGATACAGTCAGAATCTGCTGTACAGTTGGCACTGGCAACTTGGAAAAACTGAAGTGAAACAAATGAGATGCTGGGTCATGGGAAATAAATGAGTTTGTGTAACTACATGCATTGAGAAAGCCTTTGTTGTCCTCTCACCTCAGGGCAGTTTCCCTGCCTCTGATCATGTGTAACTTCTCGCCTCAATATTGCGCTAATCACATCACCACCCTGTAATGGAAAAGCCATTACATTACTTTTGGTATAAGTAGGATTTAATCTGCTGTGAAGGCATGATTTTTCTGACTGTATAGAAGATTAGATGTTCTTTAGCAATTCTTTATGACCCACCTCTGTTGGTCGCGCATATTCTACAGTGTCCAAGATGTCATCTCCATGTACTGCTGTGCCTTTCATGAGTGTGTAAACTGCACTCTCTGGACGGGTTTCACTTTCTTGGTAGGCTTTCTGACTTATGAAAACATACCTTCCGGATGACAGAGCAGACAGATAAATGTTCATTTGTATTGGAGATATCAGTTTTTCCCTTTTTGTTACATGAATCCTATAAAAACAAAACTGCTGCATATTAAATTCATGGAAAGCAGTTTAATAGTTTGGTTTTTAAATAATAGTGATGTGAACAATCACATCAAAATATGTAAAACACCTCTCCTAAATTCAAATTAAACCTCTTATCATGGTCAGGAAAATTAACATGTGTGTCTTTTGAGTTACTGTAAATGAAAATACCTTGCTTCTCCACAAAATTACAGTTTTTGGATTCCAGAATATAGAGTGGATTTTTAAAAATCTTAATCCCTATTTTCTTCACATACCTAAAGAGATCATTGGAAAAATCTAATCATGCATATTGGTCAATCTAGCAAATACATTAGGCAAGTAGGTACAGAAATGTGAAGCTTACCAGATGAAATAGGTGATCACAAGAAACTGTACACCTCTGTATATGACTCCAAGAGTTCTGTTTTTAACCACCATCACTTTTGGTGTCTCATAATCCCAAAAACCAAGGAAATACTCCTTCAAAAAATCTTGTAACCCCATCACGAAGTTATGAAATGCTTCACACATATCCTCAGATGTCCATGTAAAATCTAATTTTATTATTATTCTACCTGACTATCTTTTTTTTTTCTCTCTCTCTGTATATGTTTTGCCACTCTCTGCTCTTGTTCAGCTCCAATCTGCATCCCTGCTGAGCATCTCTGGCCCCAGTCACACAGGGAGGGAAGGAGGAGGTGGGGCTAACATGTGGTGGAATCATGCGTTTTATTTTTCTCTCATTTTATTTTGATCGACAGCTTTAAGGCGATTTTAGTTCATCACACTCAATTGTTTCAACAAGATGGACACACTTCTGCATTTTTCCTTAAAGTTTGTAGAATTTTTTTGTGTCTCCATTTTGAACACTTTTTTAACTGAGCTTTTGTTGTTATGCATTTTGAATGAATATACAGTAACACCAACAATCTAAAGGTGAAAGGAGAAGAAGGGAAGCTGTGTTTTCGAAATTTATTTTTACACAGGCGAGGAAGAGGACTACCCGTCGTCTCCGGTGGGTCCTGATTAGTGCAGCTCCTCCTCTGCTCATGTCAGACGACACGTGCGACGGCTGCTGATGGTGGCTGTGTGTACGTTCGTTGGTTAAGTGTGTAGTTTGTAAAGTATCTGAAATTCCTTTAGTTGTGTGGCAGGTGAGAGTTATTTTTCCAAATGGGAGGACTTCAAAAGAAAAAGGTAAGCGTTGACATCGAGGCTAATTTCAGATTCAACCACACGAACTGCGAAAATACACTGATTAGCTTGCTAGCTAAACTAGCGAGATCATGTTTTTTTTTCCCTGCAAAAGCATCAAATGAGCAGTATGGATCACAGGCTTTCGTCAACTTGAATGCAATAACTAAATATTTTGATACGGAAAGTGATCGTTTGTTTTGGTTTGTCTAGTTTGAGAGCGGCTCTGCCACCAACTACATCACCAGAAACAAAGCTCGTAAGAAGTTGAGTCTGAGTCTTCCAGATTTCAGGTAACGTCAGCATCTTTCTTTTGAGTTGACAGATGCAAAAAACAGTCTTGGAACATGGTGTCTTTTAATGTGTGTGTGTTATAAGATATTGTTATGCATCATTAAAATCAATGCAGCAGTTCTAAAAAAATTGTACTTTCATAATACTTATAATGTGCAGCTTGTCTTTAAGTGTTGTAATACAAATTCGATTCCATAGATTTGAATCAGAAAGGGGGGTTTTGCTTGGCACACGAAATTGTGAAAAATTTTCCCATAGAAGGACACCACATTCAGTACGCAAACATCAACCATTTAACTTATAATTAAGTCTTTGTATTTCAGGCGCCTGTGCATCCTTAAAGGCATCTACCCCCATGAGCCCAAACACAAGAAGAAAGTGAACAAAGGCTCCACAGCTGCAAGAACCTTCTACCTGCTCAAAGACATACGTTTCCTGCTGCATGAGCCAATTGTTGGAAAGTTCAGGGCATACAAGGTATCATAGGAAAATTTTGGCCTTCCATACAAATGAAGTTCAACACAATTTAGCGAGTGTGGTTTTTAACATATAACTGACTAATGTATACTCTATATAACTGGTCTGTTTCTTGTTGTGGATCAGGGATTTCATCATACAAAGAATTTAAAGTGCTATCAAACCAATGTACAGTGCATCAATCTGTTTATCAACTACTTCTTAGTCAAAAATTGTAAATTGTCTAGGCACACCTTTTAATTTTTAAATTGTTTCTCTAATGCATTGTGTAGCAATGTCTAAAGATGTTAAGAGTGCTTTCATTACAAATACTTCTCATTATTTAGATATTTGTGCGCAAACTGAAGAAAGCCTATGGAAAAACAGAGTGGACTGCTGTGGAGAGACTGAGAGAGAACAAGCCCACCTATAAATTGGACCATATCATTAAAGAAAGGTGACATTGTTATTCTCAATGTTCAACACAGGGTGGTATTGCTGAGCATCAGTGACTTCTTCTTTTCATCAGAGTAGAGATTATAAGCAGAAGTGAATGTTTCTCATTGTTTTTCAAGCACTAGTAAACTAAATCTATTATTAAATCTCATCCGTTGTACTTTTTGTTTTAGGTATCCGACTTTCATCGATGCTCTTCGTGACATTGATGATTCCCTTTGCATGTGCTTCCTCTTCTCCACCTTTGCCCGTACTGGAAAATGTCACGTTCAGACGATCCAGCTGTGCAGACGCCTCACTGTCGAATGGATGAACTTTGTGATTGCATCTCGTGCACTCAGAAAGGTCCGTTTACAGTAGAAAATAAACATCTTTATTTGTCAGATAAGTCAAATTAATGAGGTGATAATGACATGTCTTGAGTTAATTTATTAATCTTGTTATATAATGGTTCTTGATTGTCCCTGATAGGTTTTCATCTCCATCAAGGGATTATATTACCAAGCTGAGGTAATGGGGCAGCTCATTACTTGGCTGGTGCCATATCAATTCGCTCATGACGTAAGTTAATAATGATATGGATGACATACAGTCACCGTATTTTTATTTTTTTTGACCTGTTCCTTATGATGCACAAACATTAGCAATAATTTCAGTTTTAGTTTTTAAAAAGTAGTGTATTTGTTCTTGGCCTCCTTTCATCTTCTATGCTTGTTGAAACTTATTGCACACTTGCATCAAAGGTGTATAATGTTACCCACTGCATCAATGTGTGTTGATACTATGCTTGTTAAATCACCAAAAGCAATGTGGCTTTTATTGTTATTTTAGTTTTTGTAAAATATAAATTTGTCTATCACGTAGTATTTTTGAGAATACTGTATACTTTGTGTCATCAAAGATTGGTTTATACTGAATACCATTTGATGTTTTGTGTGTTTCATGTGTTATGTGTTGCTATAAATTGTACTCAGTTGTGTTTATTAATTCTTTTTTTAAGACTTAAATCCACTTTTCTTTTTGCTCTTTCAGCACCCAACAGATGTCGACTATAGAGTAATGGCAACTTTCACAGAACTGTACACTACTCTCTTGGGGTTTGTCAACTTCAGATTATATCATTCCCTCAACTTGCAGTATCCACCAAAGGTATCTTGATTTTAAATACATTTTATTGTAACAGCTGTTTTCATAATGACTTGAATAGCAAATGCAGTGTTTACAATTTAAATTTGCTCTTGTGGTAGCTCGTAGTATTATTCAGGCTTTAGTATAGTACTTTAATATGCATTATTTGCATAGAAATTGTTGGCTCATTACCTGTTAGCACACCTGCACTCATTTGTTTATGTTGTCTGTCCTTTTTTTTGCAGCTGGACAGTAAAACAGAGTCAGAGTTGAAGGAAGAGGAAGACTATGCCATGGATTCAGAATGTTATCTAGAAGTGAGGATCTTTCTCATAAAGTCATTTAAATGATCAATTAAACCACTCACACACTTGTTGTAATCCAGAATAACCTTGGCATTAAATCTGAAATTCCGCTGTGCCATAGTCAACACACAATCCTTTAAATTTCTGCTGTACATGTATCGATCTGTCAAACCAAATTACATTCATTAAAAATCTCTTCCTTTTTTAAGTAGAACCCATATGTTAAGGTTTTGGGTTTTTTTTTACAAAAAGCTGATTTAAATAACTGAGTCACAATTTGGAAGTCTAATCTTGATAACTCAAGATGCCACACACCAGTCATTTTCAGACAACACATTAAATATGAAAGTAATTATTTGTTTGAATAATGAAATTAAAGACTGGTTTTCTAATCATGTCTTTTTTGGCTGTGCAGAAATTGTCTGCTTTAAGTTCCAGTCTTGCCCGGGTAGTTTCTACTGCAGAGGAGGAGGAGGCTCAGGTTGACCAGTTTCCTGTTGAAGGGGTAAGAAACCCATTGGTAAAATATGACTCACTCTATTTTCTATCATAAATACTGATTTTGATTAAACATCATCTTGTAGAGTTGTGAAACATTTTCACAGGACTAAAAATGTTCTCCTTTAATTCTTTTCTTCAGGAGGACATGGAAAATATGGAGGCTAGAGAAAAGGAGCAGAAACAGCTGGAAGCACAGAAAAAGCTTTTTGAGGGCCTCAAGTTCTTCCTGAACAGAGAAGCACCCAGAGAGTCACTGGCTTTTGTCATCAGGTGAGATGGAGCTGCTGTAGAAAAGCTGGACGTTTTTATAGGAAAGCATTGACAAAACCCTCAGATGTGTTTCCATTTCTTTCCAGATGTTTTGGTGGTGAGGTGTCTTGGGATAAGTCTATTTGCATTGGTAGTACGTACGAGATGACAGATGAAACCATTACACATCACATTGTTGACAGACCCACTATCGACAAACAATACATCAATAGGTAAAGGGCTGTTATACTTAATCATTAAGATCTTATGCTTCTATTATATGAGTAAAATGCTTCTTTTTTTATACCAATTAGCATTTCTGATTACAAGAACTCTTGTTAAATGTGCTCCTCTTTCCTGATACGTTATCCCAGTCTCTACACTGCCTCATTTTAGAGTCATATTTCTGCTTTGCTTGCTTCATTCTCCTTTTTCTTCATTCCTCCCTGCAGTTTTGTTTTCGGAGAGTTTTGATTTTACAGAAAGCCTGATTATATTTACCGTTTTGTTGCCATGCTTAGTGTCAGGTTGAAATGTGAACACGTCAGTGTGCTGATAAAAGACACAATCAATTTGGTGTTATTGTATCTTTTTTTGAAACTTTGAACAAAGGGAGCAAAGGGAGACAGAAAAAGATTCGTTGTACAATAATAAGAAATATGTTCATTATTTCACGTTAGACCAAGGGCATGTAGAGTATAACCAACAAGCGTCAAAAGATATTTCTAGTTTTCAAAACCTTTTAACACCATGTGCTCTTTATTTTAGGTACTACATCCAGCCCCAGTGGGTGTATGATTGTGTCAATGCCAAAGTCCTTCTGCCTGTAGAGGACTACTTCATGGGAGTGACTCTGCCTCCTCACCTCTCTCCATTTGTGGAGGAGAAGGATGGAGACTATGTTCCCCCCGAAAAACTAAAGATTATGGCTCTGCAACGAGGAGAAAAACCTGGTATGTTTTCATTGAATGGCAGTGATACAGACCAAGACGTGGGTGTAGTAACACAAAAGTGTTTTAGGTTCATACAGTATTTCTAAATACAAACAGAATTTGAAAGTCACTGTAACTCCAGAGGCCATAGCCACATTAGTGTGAATGTAGCTACGTTTTATTCCATCATAGCCCAATCACAAGAGGATGGGGAGGAGGAGGAGGAAGATCAGTCTGAGGAGGAGGATGAAGAAGAGGAAGAAGAAGATGATGATGATGAAGAAGAGGCTGAGAAGAATCTCAAGGAGATGGAAAAACAAAAATCCCAGGGCAAGGTGAGAGACTTTCAGGCCACTTTCTTTGCCCTCTGTGACATCTTCCTCGTCTGGCAAACAGAAAATCTCATCAGCGAATTTCTGCTCGTTTTTAGTCTCTGCAGGTCAAAGTGACACCTGGGAAAGTGAAGGTCGTGAACTCAGCAGTCTTGGAGCAAGAGGAAAAAGCTGAGGAGAAACGACTGGCCATCATGATGATGAAGAAAAAAGAGAAGTACCTCTACAACAAGATCATGTTTGGAAAGAAGAGGAAGATACGAGAGGTATGTTCCCATTTATTGATTGAATATTTATTCAAGTGTTTTTATGCAGTCTTGTATACAAATATTTAACATTTTTAACTTTGGAACCTTTATTTTCACTATCAGACATCTTATCTGGGTCTGACAATGTTTAACACTATCATTTAACTGTTATGCATGGAGCACATTGAATCCCACCAGAGTTCACTGGCCTGAAATACCTGAACTGCATTCATTCCCCTCCTACAGGCTAACAAGTTGGCTGCAAAGAGGAAAGCCCACGACGATGCTGAAAAATTAAAGAAGAAGGCCAGGAAATAACCAACTGTTGATGCGTTTGTGAGACTGACGTTATGTATTTTATGAAGAGTGCATTCCAGGTCGATGTGACATGAAACGTGCATTAGTGTGCTCTGATAGTGCACCATGACTTGAATGCACATTGAACATCATATCTGGATGGAGTGGAGGTTGTGGAACACGCTGTCTAATCATTAATGTACAAATGGTGATGTTTTTATGTTCTACATTACATTAAATATTTCCTCCTATATCAAGTTCTGTACTTGAAATGATCTGTTCTTAAATTAAAACAGCATATTCAACAAGTTTGTTAATTATTATGACTGGGTCTTGGTGGGAGCAGTAGGTGATGACGAAGAAGCAAAGTCCCTTCCGCCCTCCTTTAAGATGCTGTTGTAGCTCGATCATGCCCTCCTCTCAATCTCCTCATTCAGTTGGTCACACCCCCCCACCCCCCCTTGTCACTCTGAACTGCATTCCATTCATACCCACCCCAGTCCGGGTCACAGCCTGGCACTCTGGGTGCTTGCTGTCAAAGGCACACCCGCCTCAACAAGAGCAGCAGTGTTGTTCCTGAATATGACGAGTGGGATGAGCAGCACCAATGCAAACACATCTGTGGGGGTGGGTTGGGGGGGTGGAGGGAGACAGAGCGCGCACTTACTGTCTTGGAAGAAATGTTATGACCACATATTGCTGCATCCTGTTCAGCAGAGCTAAATAGACTGTTGCTTTCGTTCCTTTCTCAGTGGAGTAGTGTGCTGTATGTTGCACATGGGATTGTATTGACAATGGGAGGCTTAGATAATTGAAATTTCCCACAGTTAAAATTTTGAATACAGTATTTTCCGCACTATAACGTGCACCTAAAAGACTAATTTTCTCAAAAACCGACAGTGCACCTTTTAATTCAATGCGCCTTATATATGAAAAAAGTTTCAGAATAGACCATTCATTGAAGGTGTGCATTATAGTGCAGAAAGTACTGTACTTCAAATGCAAACATTGCAGAAAAAGTTCAATATTTAGAATTTGCATAGGGTTTTGTGCATATGAACTCCATTATCACGAGACAATCCAAACCTCAGGCTGCATAGTTTGTTCAGGTAATTATTATGTGCTTAAGCTTTACGCATTAATGTGATTGTTTCGATACAAATGTGCAGTCAACATTTCAAACAATAAAGACGGCAGTCGTCATTTGAGTGGTACAATAAGAGTCTTTGTGCTCTGGCTTTCTGCGTTTGTTCTTTTTATTCTGTTTATACCCCTCCTATCAGTTTGCATCTCAGACTCCAGTGTCTGCCATCAATAGCCCTCTGTATGCAGACACAGAGTACGGACTATGCAGCCTCCCCCCCTTTTTAAAATTCTCCCCGTTACATGTCCCCAAGTAGATACCCTGACGTCACAGGTTGGTAAATGAACCTCCCTGCAGTGCTTTTTTCATTTTAGGGATTGATGAGGGGTGGGGGTGGTAACAGGTAGCTGGAGGCATCAGGTGTGCCCGCTTAGAGAAAGAGGAGAAGAGGAGCGGCGACCATATGAATGAGCTGGAGCAGGGGACTTGTGATAAGGGGAGCACAGGACTCTGCTGGGTCTGGAGAGCAGCATGAGTATGTTGAGATCAGACAGCGAGGAGGTCCACTTGTGTTAGTCATCAGAAACTGGAGGAACAGGAAGAAAACGATGCACTTGGATAAGAAATGCGTTCATTAATTTCTGATTGGATTCATGTGTTCAGGTAAGAGATTCTGGGAAGTTTTACGAGTCAAACTTTTATTTTGATTGCTCTTAAAATGTGTATTTTGATTTGATACTCAGTTCAAACTCAGGATTAAGGTTGTCAGGCTTTACTTTCGATACACAAAGCTTAAAAGGTGAAATAGTATTTCAGGAAAACGGATGAAGTTGTAATTCTCTACATTTCACAAGAGGAGGGAAAACTCAAGCAAACAATTTTATCAGCTATCCTAAAAAATAACATTGTCTCTATTTATCAAGCAGAAACCCAAGTTTGTGAGCAACTGTCGAAACAGAAATGTAGAATTTCCCCTACATTTGTGGAAAGAACTGAACCGGCTCTGCACAAATGTCCCCCAACATGGTGACTTTCCAAGAGAACTCCCACTTACCCACTGATAAGAGCCCATTCAGCAAGTCCAGACAAAGAGCAGAAGTGGCACTTTTAAGCTGTGTGTAGAGAGCAATGTTTGCATAATGCTCTGTTAATACTGAACCTAAAATGAAAGCACAGGTCGCAGCAGTAACTCAAGCCAACATGATGTCACTAGCCGTAATGCAAGGCAGGACAAAATTCAAAAATGAATAATAAATGAAACACTGGACACCAAATAGAGATACTCCTACTTAAGACTGAGCTGGGATTTTCAGAAGGCGATCACCGGTACAATTCATCATACATTCAATGAAACTCTAGTGTTCACAAACACATTCATGGAAAAATGTAGTGTAACCTAAGTTATCTGTAGTAGGAAATAAAAGCCATTTCCATAAACGGGGAGAAAAAAATGAAGCACACTGGTTATTACTACCCTTCCACCTGTAGGTGCAAACTCTGCTTTGAAACAAGACTAATAATTTTCCTAGTCAGAATGCTTATTTGCATCTTGGAAGCCATAGCGTAGTACACAGTTCACTGATCCATTGCTGGTGCCCAGGTGATGAACCTCTGTTTTCAGACATGGCACTAAACCACAGCTTAAAGGCACTTTTCCTGTTATTTTATTTCATGTTGTTGACATGGGTGATGTATCTTTCAGGAATGCTGTACAGTATTATAAATGCCCTAACATATTTGACTGATGTAGCTATGTTAATATTTTGCATAAAAACCTGATGGTTGATTGAACAGATCCCAATCTTATTGACTTGAAAAATGGCTGCATCGAGTCAACTATCCTGTCTACAGTAGTTCTAAGCTTCTCAGACTTTTTATTCTATAAAAAAAAATTGATTCCAGGGGAGTGAAAGAAGATATATTTTTAAAAAAATTTTTTAAATCAGTCCACAAAAGTCTGCAAATCTGAACGACAAATAGAAAACAAAAAGGTGTATAATTATTATTACTACTAATATTATTAATTTAAAAGTTTATCATTATAAACTTTTAACAAAATTGAGCTTTAAATAGAGCAAGTTAGTTAAAAATGTTAAAGGTGTAGATCACTCACTCAAAGCAGGTAAAGTTCAGCAAACTTTCACTGAAATTTGATTTTCAGACAGATTTTTGGCATTAAATATTTAAATTAAATACTTAAACCCTAAGATATTATATATCATTGCAATGAAAGCATCAAACAATGTTGACAACATGCTTATGCAAGCACATCTCCATTGGGGTCACACTTGATCACATAATGCTTTAAATTCGAGTGACACTTTGGATCTTGTGTTGCTGAGTCAGCAGGTGGGTCATCTTACTTGTAGACAACGATGCAATATCACTTTCCACGGTAATAAAATATTTATTTCATGGAGCAACTGAGAAACTCTGGGTTTGCCATTTCAGGTTACAAGTTTTTTACTTTGCAGCTGAACATATAATTTTAAATAGAATCTGTGCTTTAAATCTCAATGAAGGGTACTGCAATTGAAATGGGATGTGCTGCCCTGCTGGTAAATATTCTTGAACACCTCAATTTAGAGTCCACTTGATGACAGAGCAGGACAAGAATATGATAGTTTTTGTACCTACCATTAGTGAGTAACTCGTTTTGCCCATAACCAACTAGAAGACATGGAAACAGAACTATGAACTCTGACAGAGTGTTAATTTTGAAACACTGGACAATGAAATTCAGACAATCATGTTCCAAAGATTTTGACTGCAGAAGAGTGGCAGAGTAAAAATATGGCAAAAGTAAGTGTGACAAAAACATGATGCAGGCAAATACAGAATACCTATAACAAATACTACAATTTGGTAAAACTTGGAAGCAGTTTGAATAATAATACTTACCAACTGATGTGTTCTTATTTTTATTTCATAATATAGCAAAAAGTGAAATTGATAACTGTAACAAAAAATACTAATAATAGTAGACTGTATTTGTATAGCACTCTTCTTTAAAATGTATTTCAATGAGCTTTACAACAAAAAAAATTAAGTGATTTTGTTTCTGTTTTAAAGAAAAAAATGCCAACCAGAGGTTCAGGCTATTGGCTTTGGATCCTTCAGCATTTAGAGGTTTTTACTCCAGAAGAAATATTGACACACTCTGTGATTCATCTCCAAGAAATGATCTGAGTAAATTCACCAAGCCTCTCTCCAAATACAAGAGAACAAACCTGCTTTAGTCTTGTTCATGTTTCTGTCTTGAGAATAACAATAGATGTGCTCGCAATGATGAGGATGATGAAGACGATGTTTTTCTTTTCAAAGGTTTGATTCTGTTGGACCATGACTGGCAAGCAAGGGAGGCAGTGGAGGTCCATATGCAAAGGCCTGATCCTGGGTACCCTCCTGACCAGCTGCATGATCCTGCTTTACTGCCTCTCCACTCCACAGATCCAGTTCAGTCCACCTGAGTAAGGCTTATTGGCACACAATAAGAAAGAACAGCATGTAAAATATACAGTACCGTATTTAAAATTTCTGTAACAATGAATTAACAGTACTTTAGAGGTAACATTTGTAGTGGATGTTGTATGATCACAATAGTGATATTCCCTGACTCTCCTGTTTCTTCTCTGCTTGTGCGCTGCCACTACATGCTGAATCATTTTGAGTCCATCTTCTCAAATATCCTGCCTTTCTCTGTTATATGTGAGATCAAGCTAAAGTACATTAAATCATCATTATGAACAAATTCATTTCTTGATTTTTTTCTACCTAGGGTTCCAGTGCCTTACTCATGTGCCCATCGTCCAGCCCAGGGTCACTCCCAATCATCCATAAACAGCTCACATCCATCCAAGGGCCAGACCTGTACCCCTAAAGTAGACATCATGTTCATGAAGACACACAAAACAGCCAGCAGCACCTTCCTCAACATCCTCTTCCGCTTTGGAGAGAAGCACCGGCTCAAATTTGCCTTCCCAGACAGCAGAAATGATTTCTTTTATCCAGCTTCTTTCCAGCGCTCCCAGGTTAAAGACTATAGACCAGGGATGTGCTTTAATGTTATCTGTAATCACATGCGCTTCAATGCACCAGAGGTGGCCAAGCTTCTACCCACAGACACATCTTACATCACTATTCTGCGAGACCCTGCAGAGCTTTTTGAATCATCCTTTCACTACTTTGGCCGGCTGGTGCCCTTTACCTGGAAGATTCCAGGTGATGACAAAATGACTGAGTTTCTGCGTGAGCCTCACTTGTACTTTGATCCAGACGGCTTCAACTCTTTCTACCTCAAGAATCTGCTGTTCTTCGACTTTGGATGGGACAACACTCTGGCGCTAGATGATCCGCGGGTCGATGAGGGAATCAAATTCATCACTGAGCGTTTCCAGCTGGTAATGTTAGTGGAATACTTTGAGGAGTCACTCATCCTGCTAAAACATGCCCTCTGCTGGAAGATGAATGACTTGCTCTTCTTCAAGCTCAACGCCCGCAAGGGATCCACTGTGTCAAAACTGACCCCCGAACTTAGGGCTAGGGCTATTGAGTGGAATGCTATAGACTGGAAGCTCTACAAGCATTTCAACCAAACGTTCTGGATGAAAGTCGACGCGTACGGACGTCAGCGGATGGCTGAGGATGTTGCAGAGCTCAGGAGAAAGAACAAAGAAATGGCGTCTATCTGCATTGAGGGGGGTCATGCTGTTGATGCCAGCAGCATCCAAGAGGTGGATATGCAGCCCTGGCAACCCATTGGAGAGAAATCCATCATGGGCTACAACATGAAGAAGAACATGGACGAAGCACACCAGAAGTTGTGCCGTAAGATGTTGATGCCAGAGATTCAGTACCTAACAGAACTCGGGGTGAACCTGTGGATCACCAAGCTGTGGGGTCACATCCGAGATATCATTAACTGGTGATTGGGTGTGGGAACAAGAGGGGCCAATTAAACGCAGAGAGATTTTTGTTTATGGTGGAGGAATCCAAAAGTGTTGCAGATTTCACGACACTATCTGATGGGTGCTTGCGAAAACAAAACACAGACCTCAAAATCTACAGAACAGTTTACAACCTACAGATGAGTACAGATTGTTCTCTGATGTTGTTAGACAAGAATGTTGAAGGGTGAAAATGAGTGAACACAGAAGTATAGCACTAATTTATAAGCCCTTTAATTAAAAAAGAAACAAACTCATCTCAGACAACAATATATTTAGTTTAAGAAATTTAGCGTCTTTACGATTTCAGAAAAAGATAAGCAAATACAAATATTTCCACACCCCACTTCCAAAAAGGCAGGGAAGCAACTTGCGACACAAAAAAACCCAGAAAGAGATAAATACTCTCTTTGCTGGAAACATGCAATATGTGATGTGGATAGAGCATAAACTCTGTCACAGGTGAATGTGAGAGAATTGTGAGAAAAGTGCCTTTGTTTAAATGTGCCTAAAAATGTAAAGATAAAAAAACAAAAACAAATTTGAGATGTACAACTTTAGGGCCACTCCCCATTACATATGGACTTATAGATATCATATAGGATGGACAGACAAGGGTAACATGCAGTAAATTTATAAAGGTAATACATAATGAAATCATCAAGAAAAATAATATGCTTTTACTTTTTTTGTTGCATATGATAGTCTGAAATATATCTTAAGTTCTCTCTTTTATGATCTGATACATCTTCTCTGCTCCTTGGTGCTTTTCCTTTATCGCTAGTTCTGTTCTTGCCCGCAATGTTAATCCTAATGATATTTTCTCTTACCTAGCACTTTGACAGCATCATTGATGACGTAGTGTAGATTTTTTTGCATAGCCAGCCAAAAGTAAATATCTTTGTTAGCCAAGTTATAAGAGCCTATGTAGAAGGGCACCATGACAATAACTGACGGTGTTACACACCACTTATTTGTGTTTGCACAGCTGTGTTTATCTTAGCCTGGATAAATAAACTAAATTAAATTGAGATACAATATGCATTTCATATTAATGCACTTCCCACTACATTAATTTCTTAATCTTTTGTACATTCACCTAGATATTTATCAATTTAGTATTTCTATTCACCTTTGTTAATAATGTTTAAATATGTAATTGATTAAATTAATAATTCATTTATTTATTACTTGTAATTTACTGTTTTTGTCCATCAAGCATGCCCCCATTTTCACTGGAAATGTATGATAATCTTGAAAATGAAATTACAAGTGCATGTAATTGTACATGTATTGAATGTTCTGTCCGATTCATAAAATTGACAACTTTATCTGTCTCACTGTGTGATCACTAATACAGTACATAGCAAGGCTATTTTTGGTTTATGCATAAACATGAATGAATGCAACATATTGGAATAAGCTGAAAAGATTTTAGGTGCGGACCAAAACAAACCACCCATTCTCAAGGAAAGCATTGAGCTACTTCTGCCCCAGATGAGTATTCCTTGTAATAACAATAAATGTCACAACAGTTAAACACAGATACAGGTACAGTATATATCGTATTTGTATATTGCATTGATGGCCGATAGTTTAGTAAATTAAA
Source organism: Antennarius striatus (assembly GCF_040054535.1). Lineage (NCBI taxonomy): Eukaryota > Metazoa > Chordata > Actinopteri > Lophiiformes > Antennariidae > Antennarius > Antennarius striatus. The sequence goes on from NC_090778.1 coordinate 22,699,531, forward strand.
TTATTATGGATCAACCGCTTTATTTAAAAAATGGTGCTTCATTCTTTGACACATAAACTACCCTTCCACTACATTAAATAAAAAAATCTCTTAAATAATAATAATAAAAAACTGTTTCCTGAATATGTTCCGTTAACCAACTTCACTTTTAAAAATAAAGGGTTCTTCCTTGTTACCTTCTTTTCCCTTCTACTAAATTTTTATAACAATCTGTGCAGAAGTTTTTCTGTAAAATGTGAAAAATATTATATATTATTATTATATCATCGGGGAGAAGTGATTAAATTTATGGCAGTAACTTCATAGATGTGTTGTTTCTGTTTTTACTGTGAATTAATTCAAGATAATCGTTAAAAGTAAATAAGGAGAAAAACAATGTTTGTTTGTTTTATTTTCATACGTGGAAAAACTACCCAAAATGTGTGAGTAATCCCAGTTGTTCTTATAATCTCTCAATACTTAATAAAGTTTTTTTTTCTGTACAGGAAGTGGAGTCTCGCGCTGGGGGGCGTGGCGTCGGTAGCTTCCTGAGATCTTTAATGACAGAACTCTTGTTCCGCTTCTTAAAAAAAGGGTATTTTTGTGGCTAATTACTGTCTGCCAGCTCATCTAGTTAATAAACATATTAACTGAAGCATTGTAACGGAAAAAACGTATATAATTTGAGTATCTAATCGTGTACTTTTTGCTCTAATTGTTAGCTGTTTTTGTTTTGTTTCGCAAGTTAGCATCGCTACAAGAGCTAGCTTGCTAACGTGGACAAGCTATGAGGCGATCGTTACTTGGTAGCATCGTCAGTAGCTAAGCGTTAGCTAGAAGACCAGAATCCTCTGTCGTAAATAAAAGAACTTTATGTAAACAGGTAATTCCAGTGTTAGTGTCAGTCTGGAGTACTGGATTTCAAGATGGAGTTAACAGCGGACGTCTCTACAGATGAGTGGCCCTGAGCGATGATTCAGCTGGACGAGTTAGCAACAATGTCCTGTAAATCAACCAAAGTGGCCCCGAGTGTTGATTTCGACCACAGTTGCTCCGACAGCGTGGAATATCTGACACTCAACTTTGGCCCTTTTGAGACTGTTCACCGCTGGAGGAGACTTCCTCCGTGTGATGAGTTCGTTGGTGCAAGGTAACATGTCAGCTGATGAACAGAGTTAGGTGCGGTTGTGTCCGACTGACTCCGACTACATCTGCGTATTTGCTGTATGGGATTAATGTTGAGCTTGAATTGTTCCATTTAGGCGCAGCAAACACACCGTTGTGGCATACAGGGATGCCATTTACGTGTTTGGGGGAGACAATGGGTGAGTAGCACACTGGCAAATCCCCTCTCGTCCTTGTTTTCCTCCGTATCTCATGCCTTTATATGTCAACTGATAGGAAGAACATGCTGAATGACTTGCTCCGCTTTGATGTGAAGGACTGCTCATGGTGTCGGTAAGATTACAACAAATATATTAATAAACAAATACAAGAAATATTTATGTAATGATTTTTTTTTTTTGTATCTGTGTATGTGTGTGTACATCATCACAGAGCATTCACCACTGGAACTCCACCAGCTCCCAGATATCACCATTCAGCTGTTGTGTATGGAAGCAGCATGTTTGTTTTTGGTAACTTTGTCGAGCTTATGTTCTTTATACTTATGTGTAATTTTTCTTCATATTTTAAACTAAGCTGATGTTGATCATACAATTCATGACTTCATGTTTTTCAGGGGGATACACTGGTGACATCTACTCTAACTCAAACTTGAAAAACAAAAATGATCTTTTTGAGTACAAGTTTGCAACAGGGCAGTGGACTGAATGGAAAGTAGAGGGGAGGTAATTATAAACCTGTCTGTGGCACAAGTGTTTTTTTGGGGGGTTTTTTTTACAAGCAATTTTAAAAATCATTGTTGTTGACTTATAATTTTTTTTAAATGAAAACACATTACGTTTGTTTGTTTGTTTTACCATTCAGATAAACTTCATGGATACTAACTTATGTTTAAACCAATCCATTTTATTTTTGATTCAATATACATTAATATGTTGAATTTGTCTCTGTGTCAGCTTGCCAGTGGCTAGATCTGCACATGGGGCCACTGTCTATAGTGACAAACTATGGATATTTGCTGGTTATGATGGAAATGCTAGGTATGTTTAATTTTTAAAAAAAAATTCTTGCGATGAATAAAATCTTTCTATACAATATTAATAGCTACTTTCCTAATTTGTAGGTTGAATGACATGTGGACCATCAGTCTGCAAGATCGAGAACATGCATGCTGGGAGGAGGCCAGTTTGATCAATTTCATCATACTATGACCAGAAGAGCACTGAGAATAGAACAGACTCCAGCAATGTCTTTTATGTGCTAAGATTTTTTTCTCTTTTGTTCCATCAGATCGATCAGAGTGGTGAGATTCCTCCATCTTGCTGCAACTTCCCTGTAGCTGTGTGCAGAGACAAGATGTTTGTGTTTTCTGGTCAAAGTGGAGCCAAGATAACCAACAATCTCTTCCAATTTGAATTCCAGGGTCACATGTGAGTCCTACCTTTGCTTGGGCCGAAGACTCATGTCACCAATCCTGTAGTTGTCAGCATTGCATGGGAATAGTCATTTTCTTTTCTCAGGTGGACACGCATTCCAACTGAACACTTGTTGCGGGGCTCACCTCCACCTCCCCAGAGACGGTACGGTCACACTATGGTGGCCTTTGATCGCCATTTGTATGTATTTGGAGGTGCTGCTGATAACACACTCCCAAATGAACTACATTGCTATGATGTAGACTCTCAGACCTGGGAGGTGATCCACCCCAGTATGGACAGTGAGGTATGAAACTAAGATTTGAACAGAACCATGTCATTAAAATAAGGAAGTGGTCTAATCATATAAGTGTGCTTTTTTTTTTTTAAATATACGATAAAACTGTGTTCAAAGGCTGTATTTCTCTATATCCCTCTGCTCAGATGCCCAGTGGGAGACTCTTTCATGCTGCTGCTGTGATTCAAGATGCAATGTACATCTTTGGTGGAACTGTGGACAACAATGTCCGCAGTGGAGAAATGTATAGGTTCCAGGTTGGTATTAAACACATTTGTGTAGTAGTTTTAATAATTATGTTCTATTTAACTACCATAAATTAATCTGAATATGTCAAAGGTTAGATGTGTAATAATAGAAGTTTCCCCTCAGTTCTCCTGCTACCCAAAGTGTACTCTGCATGAGGACTATGGCAAACTGTGGGAGAATCGTCAGTTCTGTGATGTGGAGTTTATTCTGGGTGAGGTGGGTTTTCATGGTTGGTATGTACTAGGAGCTGAGTGAAAAACTGATGCAAAGTTACTTTCACATAATCAAACTCAGGTATTTTTCTGGTCTGACTCTTGTGCTTTGTTGTTTACAGAGGGAGGAGAGAGTTTTGGGCCATATTGCCATTGTGACGGCAAGATGCCAGTGGCTGCGAAAAAAAATTCTGCAAGCCTCGGATAGGCAGCGTCAGGTTAGAGCCCAAACATTCTTTAATTCCACTGAGCAAAGGAATATGTATACAGCTGAAACCAAAATCAAGCCTTTATACTTAATTGCACAAAACTCATGCTTCGTGGATGATACAAATTAACTTGATCGTAAAATTCCTAAATGATCTTGACTCTCACAGTATTGGTCAGGTCAGTGCCACAGAGGATACTGAATGTTAAACAAAGTGACCCATGTTAAAGTGTCATGCAATCTGTGTGCAGAAGACTAAACAGGAGAGCAGTGAGGAAAGTGACGACGGGGCAGCTGGAGGTCCGAAGGAAACCTCACCGGGCAGCAGGCCATCAGGCAGACAGCCAATGCTGGAGGTGTTCATCAGGGAAGCTGAGGCCCAGCCGTTTGAAGTTTTAATGCAGTTCCTCTACACAGACAAAATCCAGTACCCACGCAGAGGTACCTCCTCCTCATTTTTAACATTGTAACTGCAGAAATTCCAAATAAGGTGAAATGAAAAGGGCTAACTATTTCTTTTCTTGTTGTCTAAAGGTCATGTCCAGGATGTCCTACTAATCATGGATGTTTACAAACTGGCCCTTAGTTTTAAGCTTTCCCGCCTGGAGCAGCTGTGTGTACAGTACATCGAGGCGTCTGTGGACCTACAGAACGTTCTCAGTGTTTGTGAAAATGCCAACAAGCTCCAACTGGACCAGCTCAAGGTAGGTCTGGATAACGGAGACAAATTTAACCCCATTGTCAACTCTAGTTTTTACTGCCCTCCAGTGGTTTAAATTAGTTAATTTTCACGAGATTTGAACTTTTTGTTGCCGTATGTTAAGAGAGGTGTTGGGAAGAAAAGAAATAATTAGTTATCCTCACATTCATACTAAAAAATAATTTCTTCTTCTAGGAACATTGCCTTAATTTTGTAGTGAAGGAGTCACACTTCAACCAGGTCATCATGACGAAGGAGTTTGAGCGTCTTTCTACCCCGCTGATTGTGGAGATAGTGCGACGGAAGCAACAGCCTCCGCCCAGGTTGTATTCAGACCAGCCTGTGGACATTGGGACCTCTCTGGTTCAGGACATGAAGGCCTACTTGGAGGGAAGTGGCCTGGAGTTCTGCGACATTATCCTGTTGTTAGATGGACACCCGCGACCTGCTCATAAAGCTATACTGGCAGCCCGATCCAGGTAGAGACAAGGGCAGGGTTATGATGTGGTTTTTAACATTTGAAAGAAAACTGACCCTTTATATTTTGACCAATTTATATGACCAAAATGCACAGAAACGCACGCATCCTACTGGCCCAGGTTTAACTATCATTGTTAATGCAGGTTTTAAGTTTCAATGAAATAGTAAGACATTTTTAGAAATGTGGAATTTTGTTAGTTCTTTGCTCTCATTTGTGTTGTAATTCCAAAAACCAGCAACCACAGTGCCTTTTGCATCGTTTGATAATTTACGAACCTGTTAAGGTGATGACTAAATTCTTATTGTGACACTGTGACTTTGTGATATGTTTGTCACATTTTGACATTTCCATTTTTACTCCCCAGTTACTTTGAGGCTATGTTTCGTTCCTTCATGCCCGAGGACGGTCAGGTTAACATCTCCATTGGTGAGATGGTTCCAAGCAAGCAAGCCTTTGAGTCCATGCTGCGTTACATTTACTATGGTGACGTCAACATGCCTCCAGAAGATTCTCTGTATCCTTCTTGAATTGAGAGTTTTACAACCAGATGAAAAGTCTTGCTTAGGCCACTAGAATGACAACTACTGGTTAGAAGTGTGATAAGCTGAGAGACTCGTCAGTCAAAACAAAATCAAAACGTTTATCTGTTGTAGCTTTTACTTCTTCAGTTCTCTAAAATCCTTTGATTTTCTGTTTCTTAAGGAACTTTTCAATTTAATCTCAAAATCAGATTTCAGCTCAAATTTACTCAGATATTAACATCATAGCAGATTTGTTGGTTCAGTTGCTGCCTCTGGATCTCTGTATGCAGTTGAATAGAATAGAAATACTATATAGTTTATTAGTTCCCATAGGGAAATTGTTAGTACACTCTAGCAGACACTGTTATAATCACTTGCATATACAGTATATATATAGTTTGTACTGGCCCGTAACACAGGGGCTTGTGGCCAGCAGTGGGGGTGGGGGGTAGAGTGCTCGGGAGTTGTGCTGCAATCATTGGACGACCAGCTCTACGGACTAAGCTACTGCTGCCCCAATAATGAAATAATATAAATAATTTGGTGTGTCTGGGATATAAATTTGTCCTTGTTGTGGAAATTTAAAGTAAAGAAAAAAGTCATGAGGTGAAGTTTTAAGTTCTGGCATCATGTTAGCCTCCATGTATTAATGGTTCCGAGTTAGAAGTGGAGCTCCATGCAAATGAGGCACCTGGTGGCCGCTACAGGAACTGCATCCTAATGAACTGCTGTGAATTACTTTTCAATGGCTATGCCTTGATACCAGAATTTAAAACTTCTATATAGTATTTATACTTAAAATAAAAAGAATTATTTTTCATTTTCAATTTTATTCAAATTGTATCAAAGCATGGGTAGTTAAAATGGACCACTGACTAGTTGGGCAAAAAAACACAGGAAACCCCAAATTACCAAATTTCTCGATGGAATGGACCACAACAAGAGTGAAGGTTTTTGTGTTACTTCCTTGACCCCCCTGATAAACAGCTACCTATTTGCTGCCCCATACTATTATGGGTTTTCCAACAACAGGCTGCAGGCTTACTGCAAGCAGAATCTTGAGATGAACGTCACTGTGGAGAATGTTCTACAGGTACAGCAGTTATGTTTTTATGGGTCGATGAACAAATTCAGTGCTTCCTATTCTTTTTTTTTCTTTTTTCTATTTTTTGCTAAGCTACATGAGTCATTAAGTCATTCACTTCCACTTTCACTTTTGTCCACTTCCAGATTCTGGAGGCGGCTGATAAGACACAGGCTCTGGACATGAAGAGGCACTGCCTGCACATTATTGTCCACCAGTTCATTAAGGTGGGTGGGCTTGTATCCGCAGCCCTGGGGTTTTGCTGCCCACTCACTGCAGCTGAGATAACCCTGTAGGCTAATCGTCTTTGCAGGAGACTGCCACCTTTGGCCTCCTGGTTGATAGCCTGCCATCTTTTGCATAAAGAAGAGATTGTTTACAGCATGACCGGCTGTACAAGCACCTCATCGTGTAATGTTTGGGGTCAAAGTGCCACGCTGATTATTCATTGTTTTTCAAACGCACAGTGGAGCACTCAATTCTCACCCTCCCTCACTGGTGTTTAAGAGTTTCTGTTAAGCTTCTTTTTGTTTATCTTTATTTTGCATGCATGCGCAATCAAGTGCAGCTTGTCAAGTCTTTATTTTTCTCAGTTTTCAATTATTATTTTTTCTCCCCTTCCCAAAGGTATCCAAGCTTCCCAACCTGCGGTCTCTCAGCCAGCTGCTGCTTTTGGACATCATCGAGTCTCTAGCTTCACACATATCAGACAAACAGCGTGCTGAGATGGGCGCTGACATTTAGGATGGTGGCAAGATGGAGTTTCTTTCCTCCTCTCTGGAGCCATTCATCACTGCTCCACCTACTTCCAGTCATTCCCTCGTCCTTAACACGCAAACTTTCATTTCTGCATGTGCAGACCCATTTTATTAATGTGTTATCAAATTATTCTCATTTCTGAATCTGAATGAGGAATGAAATCCATGAGGTAATGTGATTCTTGGTCACAATGGGTACTCTAAAAAAATCCACTTGATGTTCAGTGTGTCATTTATTTATTTTGATTACCCAGAAGAAACAAAGACTAAGGTTTTATTTTGCACAGTATTGCTGCTGCATTTGAAATCGATATGCAGTTGAATATAGTTGATGCTCATGACATGGAGGAAATGTGTTGTCCTTAGCTGTCTTGTTTGAACGTACCTGCTTATGCACAAAGTATACAATATAAAATGGATTATTCATCTAAATCTGTTTACTTCATTTGTGCGTCTGGATTTAAATGTAAGGAATCAAAATCATATGAAAATAATGTCTCTGTTCTGAAGTTATTGTTATTTTCATTGGGACACGTCTTTGTTGACACCTCCTACCTTTACTAACAGACATCCGCTCTGCATCAGTACAATAGAGCAAAGTGTATTAGTGATATCAATATGCTGTTATTAGAAAATTACACTGTTTCATGTATTTAAGCCTTAATAAATGTACAAAGAAAATATGTTGATGTCTTTGTACTGTTTTAAATTGATGATTACATTTGTGGAGCTTTTTTTAAGGTTGGAAGAAAAACACATTGAGTCAGTGTTGAGGCATTGGACTGAATTCTCTGTCAGGTAGTTGTACTGCTTGTCGGAGTCCTTTGGACTTCAAGCACTTTTGCAATGAACAAAAAGTTGCATTCATAGTCCAGATACTTGAGACGCGTAGAGCATCAAAAGCTCATCCTTCAGTTTCATTAGAGCGTAAATATCTTTAAGTGGAACAAAGTTTTCTTTTGTCAAGTCTTTACAATTGTATGAGACTGACTCTAATAGTCAAACTAATAATCAAACCAGTGGCTCTTTATTTCTCTTCCTCTTTTTGCACGTACCCCATGTCCAAGTTGTTCATGTTTCATTTAATACGTCTACACATGTGCCCACAGCCCAGAATCCCAAAGGACATATTGGGTTTCATCGTAAAAAAGAGGTCATTATTCACTGCGATGATAATGAACGTTGAAACAAAACAATATGTCTGTTGTGCCACCATCCTGGATAATCTCCCACATCTCATGCATTTCATTAAGGTGGCTGAATGAGTGGGTTGGCCGGGTCGGTCCTTCTCCCTCAGTGGGTGGGACAGGCTACAGAGACATTCTAGTTCTGAAACCTGTTGTGCAGATCTGCTGACTAGATCCAGGATTCACAGCACAGCAGCTGAAGATAATGGTTTTTCTAACAACCAAAATCATGCAAAGGACAGCGCTCTTTGTGATATTTGGGGGGTTGGTCACTTCTCTTTTCACCACCTTCCTTCCTTTCTGGAAAACAATGAACTCTGACTTAAATGAAGTGGAGAACTGGTTCTCTGGACTGTGGCACACCTGTCTCTATACTGAGGAGGTGGGAATTCAGTGCAAGGCCTACGAGTCTGTCATGGGACTACCAGTGGACCTGCAGATTTCCAGGGTGCTCATGCTAGTGTCTATATGCATGGGGGGGCTGGCTCTGTTGGCCATCTTCCCAGGACTGCAGGGGGTTGAGATGTGCGTGGGGCAGCCAGGCCTGAAGAGAAGGCTCCTCATCCTCGGCGGGGTGCTGTCCTGGATGTCGGGACTTGCCACTCTGACTCCTGTCTCTATTGTAGCCTACACAACTGTGGTGGAATTCTGGGACCAAGGTTTTCCTGACGCTGTGCCACGCTGGGAATATGGAGAGGCAATGTTTTCTGGATGGTTTGGAGGTTTGGCTCTCATTATCGGAGGGACCCTTGTCTTTGTAGCTGTATGCATGGGTGACTTTGACCAGAGGCCACCAAGTGTGCCGAATAGCCCACAATTGAGGCACAGGACAAAAAACTACCTGAAGACAGAGGTGTTATAGGTTCCTTATGATCAAATGTGTCATGCACATTAGAAACTACTTATGGAGCCATGCCTTAATCGTAGAATATAGGAGTAATGTTGTGATTTCTGATGCATGCTTTGGCTTTATTTATGTGATATCATCAAAAATAAAATCTTATTGTTGAAAGATGGAAACTACTGTATATGATTGTTTTTCATTGATTCCAAGGTCAAATTCATCCTGAACATGTATCAAAGTAATGTGAGGTAATGAGCAGTTGCTGCATTTATTGTAAGTCTACGGAGGATAAATAGGACAGAAGGACTGTGTTTCCCGAGAGACGTGAATCTAGTTCACATAAAACTTTCCTTAGGATAAGAACAGAATTACTCTGTAAAAAAGCAATGATTAAAAAGTTACTTCATGTGTTTTAATGAAAACAAATGGAATTAGTTTCATAGTACTGTAATATGATTTTTTTTTTTTAAAAGTGACAAAAAATATATAAATATGAAATTTAAAAAAATCAACTTTATTAATACCCCGTAGGGAAATTATTTAAATTTTCAAGCCCCATGCAGGGGTCAGCCTTTTACACACAGGCACACAGGTCAATCTGAAATTCAGGAAAGTGTCCAATAGTAGTGCACAGTGTCCCTAAGCTCACCGCCAGAGTAGAAGTGAATAGTTGCATTCCAGTGCCGCAGCTACTCTGTGTTAAATTTCACTCTGGGGAGGGACTTGGCACCACCAGCTCCTCTCAGTCCTCTGCTTTGGTGTGCTGCTGTACATTTGGAGAGTTTTTTGTCTGTTTTTCGATGTTACTAAAAAAAATATTAAATGAAATAAAACAAAAGTACAGACATACATCAGAAAACATGATAATAGATGATTTTTTTTGTACTGCAGCAAAACTTATTTGGGTTAAACACTTATTTGGGTTAAACGCACACATTTGCTTATTCATCATTGATTAGATCCAAATTGTCACTTTGAATCCACTCTAGCTGACATTCAAGCTCTGGAACGCTGTGATTTGATACTTTGACTGATTCATTCACTTTGATTCTCGCTTTGGATGCAGCAGCTATTTCTAGCCTTTGCGTTTAATTCAATGAAACAAAGTGATGTGTAAAGCAGGCCCTCCTCACCTCTGAACTGTGCCCATACAGGTAAATTGTTGAACATGTGCATGAGCACACATACAGAGCAACACTAACGCAGTCACGCCGAAGCTCATGTCAGCTGTCAACACGTTGTAAGAAAGCAGGGCAAATCTTATGAATCAAAACCTTTACTTTTCACACAAATTTTCAATTGTTCATATATTTTTATTCGTATCATCCTTAACTTGTGGGAATAAGGTTGTTTCACAGAAATCAGGTGAATGGCCTTGTCCCGGTTTTTATTTGAATGCAAAGTTTTCAGTTCATCCAACAGTGGACATGCAAGGACTGGGAAAAGAGCTCATTTCTATACGACTTCTATATTTTTTAATGCTGCTCCCAACTCTGAAATTCAGATTCATCAGAATCATCAGTCTATGCATGATTTGAAAGGAGCAGCAAAAAGACTGCAAGAGTTGATTTTAGCTCCCACTTAAAGAGTAGTTTTATGTAACCTGGTGGTTTTTATTGAACGCAGTTATCAATGTCGGGCTGGTCAGCATTAACAATAAGAGACATGCCTGCAGCAGCGCAGATAGTGTGTGAAGCAGTGTGATTAGTGGGCAGTCAAACCAGGCAGAGCAGGGAGGAGAGGGCAGCAAATGTTTGATCAGGCTTTACTGGTGCGTCAGGTCTTTGACATCTGAAGGCGAGGCTGAAAATGACTGGACAGAAAAGCAAGGAGAGAGAGAGAGAGAGAGAGAGAGAGAGAGAGAGAGAAGGGAGAGAGAGAGAGAGAAGGGGGAGAGAGAGAGAGAGAGAGAGAGAGAGAGAGAAGGGAGAGAGAGAGAGAGAGAGAGAGAGAGAGAGAGAAGGGAGAGAGAGAGAGAGAGAGAGAGAGAGAGAGAGAGAGAGAGAGAGAGAGAGAGAGAGAGAGAGGGAAGGGAGAGAAGGGAGAGACAGAGAGAGAGAGAGAGAGAGAGAGAGAGAGAGAGAGAGAATGTTTGGGAAACAGAGGAGGGGAGGCAGGGCAAGAGCTGGGACCAGGGAGAATTCATGCTGTGTTAGCATCCCCTCAGCAACTCCATCAATACCGCATACAGCTGAGAAACTGGCAAAGGTGCTCCGTGCTGCATTTTCAGGCTCTGCAAAGGAAAGAAAGCAACTCCCACGACCGGTCAGCTCAGTCTGCTGCTGGAAGGGGGGCTCTGTGAGGGGCAGAACATTCACAAACACAAACACCCACACTCTCACAATTACACACACTCTCTAGAGCCTCTGCTGCATCAAGAGGCAGGCGAAGACGGCCGAGGAGGTTGCAGAGGGACACACACACACACACACACACACACACACACACACACGCACACACAGATTGGGAATACTCCAGCGGAGAGAGCCCATCACTGAAAGAAGCAGGACTGTTGAGAAGACTGGTGTTAATATGCTCCACAGGGGAAGCTGAACAGGGATTTGACAGGGTCTCAGTGCACCTGCTCCATGCACACCGGTGAGATGATTTGTTCCTTTTACAGTCAGGAAAACGTAGCTGTTGTTAGTTGTGTTACTGTGATGCTCTTTAAGAGATCATTTCAGCACCATGTGTACTCTATAGGCATAGAAACTGTTTGCTCTCTGGTCAAAGGAAAATACCAGCTCTTCCTTGGACGGTGTTGAATTGTAGTCCAGTTTATAAAACTGAATGATGACATGTGAGTCTGTTCTGCCCCACGTATGGAAATAAGAGCATTTACAGGGCAAGCGTTTAATAGTGCATCAAGAAGTCACAGGTTTAACACTGTTTGTTACTACTAGTTGTTAAACATTGTGTGTGTGCATGTGTGCGTGTGTGTGTGTGTGTGTGTGTGTGTGTGTGTGTGTGTTGTGTGTGGTGAGATTTTAGTCAATATTACAATTGTAAAATGTCAAATGAAAGCACGGCTCCTCTTTGGGGGTGTACACCGCTCTGTAAACCACTATTCTGGTTTTCCATGACATCATACAGAGGTTATCACTCAGAGCAGCTAAAGGACCTTAAAGGAATCATTGGTGCCATTGTTAACCAGCTTTATGAAATAATAATAGTATATGGCGTAAGAAGCCAACTTTTTGAACTTGGATACAGGACATATGATTTTTGAGTGTCACAGTAAATAATTTCTCAAAGCCACGTGGTCTTTATATATTATTCTAACTGCACATAATTTGGAACTTTTGAATCTATTTGTTGACAAGCACACAACAAAATCTGTAAACTTGGGTCTAGACTTTTATGGGTGAAACTACTCACAATAGGGAGAAAGATGCTGCTCTTTATTCTTTTATAGGTAGGATATGAAGGCAATGGAGTAGAGAGAAACCATCAATCAATCAATCAAGTTTTATTTATATAGCGCTTAATCATGGCAACAGACATTTCAAAGCGCTTTAACAGACAGAGAAACCCAACTGAACCCTCCAGAGCAAGCATAAGCGACAGTGGCGGGGGAAAAAAAACCCTCAATGAAGAAGAAACTCCGGGCAGGACCCAGACTCTTTTGGGCGGCCATCCGCCTCGACCGGTTGGGTGGGAAAGAAATCAAAGGAAGATAGGAACAGGGAAAGAGAAAGAGAGACTGAGAGAGAGTGGCAGATAGGCCAGATAGAAAGGGATTTTCTAAAGGGATTTTCAGGGACGTTCTGTTGACTCAGTTATCAAAGGTCCATAAAGGTAATTTAAAAGAACACCTCAAACATTTGTTATTTACGCCCTCACGTGAGATAAAACAAAATGTAAGAACTTCACAGACTTGTCCCCCCCCTTTGAGTGGTTCCACAAGCTGATGGTCAACAAAGGAGATAATCTCTAGGAGGCAGGTGATTGAGCACTTATGCTCAACAGTTGGGTTACGCAACCAGGACACGATTCCCCCGGCTTATCTTGTTATTTTACAAAGCAGGAAAACGTGCAACGTTATGCAGCGGTGGGCAAACGTTAAGAGTGCAGCTCTTGCATTTTATCAGTCGAGGATCATAGAGCCCTAATCGTTAACTAAAGGCTAACATGCCTGCTAAACAAGTGTGTGAATAATAACAGGGACCACCAGTTTGCTGGAGGTGAATGAACCAATGAACCCTCGGATTTTCTTTTGTTCAGCTGCCGGTCTGGTATCAAGGAATGCTGCAAAGTGACCCTTAATTAACATTTACTTCTACATGTGGATGTTACTGCATCTGTTTCTCTGCTGCTGATGTTTATTGATGAGGGTCTGGTTTGCTACTGGTTTGGAGGAGGGGCGATTTCAAGAAAGGTAATGTCCCTTTTTTAATCATGGGTTCAGCTTTTCAGGACAAAAATGTGACAAAAGCGATGGATGTGACCGTAAGAGATCAGGCGTTTTGGTCTTCAACATTCTTGCTTTTTTCCACTCAGTCTGTAAATAGATTGGCCCCCTCACCACCAGCTAGGAACCGCGTTTTGCTAATTCTCCCCACAACATTCCAGTAACAGGTATTTGTAAGGAAGTGAGTGAAAATGACAGCTTGTTTGCAGGCAGGATTATTTGCACTGCTTACAGACAGGCCCAACAGTGAGAGAGCGCGGGATCTGCGTCATATGTTGTGAGGAACAAATCTGCTTAACCTAGTTTAGTTTTGCACAAAATATCTCAGACTTTCTGGAACTCCAGGATGGCGGCTCTTTGTGATCCAGTTTGCTGCTCATCAAAGTGTCAGCAGTGGCAAATTAAGAAAAGGGGCTACATGTGTGTGTTAATGGCAGTTCAAGAGGATGTGTGTCTTTAGGGGAAATGCCAGCAGGTCACAGGTGATAATAGGACTGCAACATCCCACGACACCCCTGAATTCATCATTTTATCCTGACCTACACATTTCTGTGCCTCTGGCTTCCTGAAAATGTTGCTTTTTGATTTGTGATTATATCTCATCAGGTTTCAGAGATGTGTACCTAAAAAGGTATACAGTGCGCCGTCGTTCCTCGTGGTTAATGCGTTCCAGGAACCACACACAATTAACGACATCCGCGATAGAGTGACGAACTATTAATCTTATTATTTACGGTAATTGAAATGTTTATGAACCCTCCCCATAGTGATATTAAACCATCTTCTACCTGTATTACCTTTCCCCACACTCTTATCGACTGTTTAAGCACTTTTGTGTCTCACAGAAGTCCTAGACTTACAGAACGGAGCACACTTCCGGATGCCGTCAGCCAATACAATGCATGTATGATATCACCTGACCGCCTTCCAAAAATTTGCGATGAGTACAAAAGTTGAAATTTGACCTTGACCTAGTTCTCTCAAGGTCAAGATCATCATCTCATTTTCATCCCCTTTGCCGACCGAGTAATGTGCTTTTTGTTTCATCTTTCCATCTGCAACGGTCGTGAAGATATTTGGTGGATGGATGGATGGACAGACAGACGAACACACAAACACTGACTATTACAATACATCACCGCTTTGCGGGATGTAACAACAGGTCACAGATAAAAATACTTTGCAATTATTGATTTAATTCTGGACAGTGGGTTTATGCTTTGTAACTTTATCATATCTGAAAAGAAAGTAGCAAATAAAGCAAACAGCTAATGGAAATAAAACAACAATAATGATCAGTATATTCAAGTAAAAGTACCTCAAATGTATCCTTTTGTAGGCTACAGTACTTGAGTACTAGTAACTCCAGTCAGTGGAGATCTTTCCATTCCTCTTCTTCTAGGCAGCGCTCCATTCAACGCTGCACACTTTTTTCGGGGAAGTTCAAGGACATTAAGATGTGCTCAGAATATCAAGCAGTCCGTTGGGTTGTGGCTCTAAAGGATGATTTGGTGATAGATGGCACCGTGTTCCACGATACACCTGCCACCCTGATTCTTGCTCAGATTCATGGCCGGTGAGGCCATGAGTAACTACTTACTGTATGTGTGGGTGAAATACCAGAGCTGGCAGAAATGTGAGGGAAACGTGGCAACACAAAAAACAAGTCGGATTTTGAAACTCGAGGGGCCCCTGCTTCCCTTTAAAGTGGGATGAGAAAGTTAATAGGTTTTGGAGTGCTGTTAATATTTAACGGTTTCCATGCAATATGCATGAACAAAGGTAACAGCGTGTGTGGAAATGTTCCTAATTAACGCAATTGCTTCCTTTTTACAAGCACTAACGTGTTACATAGACACACACAGAAAATTGTCTGGTTTATTTTGGGAGGCAGTCTAATCCTGACTCAACATCAGACACTTTTTGTGGTGACGCAAACACAGTCAGAGACTTCGACTGATAAGAAATCACGCGACATAAAGATACACAAGATCATAAAACCAACATACAGGGGCCACATATTTTCCTCTGTTTGCAAGATATCATCTAAAAATAAACTTATGACTTGAGACTGGAACCAGTCAGACAAGCCATCACATATGTGGAAAAAATCTTTTCTAATGTCATACTTTATGCTCATTGTGGATGCTGTTGCTCTCTCTGTCCATGCAGATTATGTTGAAGAGCTGACGTGAGTCATGGCTAGCCAGAACCTGCAGGTTCTCATACACACAGTTTTGTGTCATTGTTACCTCCCGGCCAAGCAGCCCAGCCAGAGGATCTGACCTCCCTTACGCTCCTCTCCCTCCCTTCCCTCCCTGACTCCCTTGGTGTCCCTCAATCCTGGGCCCAACATGGGAGGATGCTTCTCAAAACCCAAACCAGGTAACCGACAGGCTTCCTTATCTCAGCAAGGAGAATGTTTATTTTCAAAGAAAACATAAATGAGCATAAAAATTGCAGGTGAGAAACAGGAGATGTTTCTAAAGTAATCTTACAAACACGGAGAGGGCAAGATAATAGATATAACTTTTGTTCAACGCTGTAAATGATTATTGAAATCTTCATTGAAACAGTATTGAAAAACCTCTGTGCTGACTTTGTTTTGTCGGTTCTTACACCTCATATCAAATTGTGTCCATATGATTTTGTCCAACCTGTTCATTGATCATTCTCACATTATGAACAAAGATCTTTTACCTTATCAATAAGAAATACAGTCATATTGATACGATGAAAGTGATGTTCAAAGTAACGCATGTAGCCAAATTCCTATCTGTGTCCCTGTTCATCTAAATTATATTGAAGAGTTTCATAACACAGTAACCAATGAAATAACTTCAGGTTAACACAGAAAAGACATTGTGTCCATCAGTCATTTCTATGATATCATTAAATTCATGCACATTAGAATTTTATTCTCCATTTCTTCATCTTTATTTACAGAGATGCTGATTATTGTTCTCTGCTGAATATAATGAAAATATATGTTCAGGAACTTTCTGAGTTATTCTCAAAGTTACCATCAGCTTTCCAATCCTCCTTCACGTGTTCTGTTATCTCCAGCGTGTGGGGGAAGGAACTGAATGCCCTCTGTTGTGTCATCTTGGGTCAAGAGAATTTACAATAATACTGACATACCAAAATACAACCATTAAACTATACATGTATGGCACTGAAGATAATCATAGATCATATTTCATGGGACGAAAATAAATTGCATTCAAATGTTAAATACGTTACATAATGTGGAGGTGATGTGAGGACGATGAGCAACAAGGTGTCTGTGTTAAAACAATTAAAGAAGCTTTAAATTGCAATTTCCTCCGGGATTAATAAAGTATCTATCTATCTATCTATCTATCTATCTTGGAAATGTTTGTCATTGTGTCACCTCCAATCTTCAACAATCCATCGCAGCTCACTTAACAGGGATTTATCCTGAGAAATGTTTCAGACAGATTGATTTATATTTTATAAATTCAAATAATCCTTTGTGGTTACAAAGTTTATGATCAGACTGTAGAAGCATGAAAGATTGTTTACAGAAAATTGCTTTCTCTTCAAACCAAGTTGTGTTGAAACACGAAGGCAACATCTCATCTGACTCTTTTCAATATGAAAGGTCAGTTATTCCTCTCTGTGTTCACTCTCGATGTCTGGAAAACGGTCCTGTGTGAACGCAACTGAAGATTGAGCCAGCGACACACCCCCAACGCACCCTGCAGATGCAGCTCATTGAACCCTTGTATTGTAATCTCTTTCTTCAGCCATTACCCAGACCCAGGGTTTATGACTGTAGGTGAGGTTTTGAACTTATGACGTCTGGTAAATTGAAAGCTTTACAATCTGACTCAGCTATCATTTTTCCTGTGATGTCGGATACAATGCCTCAAATACCATTAACATTGTCACGCTTCTCATAAATGTTAGATAGAACCCAAAAGCATGACAGGAGAGTAGGTAGATGAAGAATCAAAGTTTGTTTCAGTTCAGAGTAGAGTTCAAACGAATCCTACGAGGAGCAGGCAAGAAGGCAGAGTACAGAGATCAGGCAGAATCAGTACAAGGTAGTCAGACAGGAAACAGGAATTATGGAAAGTAGGATTCATTGGATCCTCACACTTGGACGGTCCCATGGCAGCCACTTTGTTCTCCAACCAGAGACTCCTCAATCCATCTTTGCCTTGAGATCCTGTCCATAAATAACGACTTGTACAAGTTACCCCGATACCCAGTGTTTCCACAGTCCTTCTGCACTGCCCTCCTGAATTCTTCTACGCAGAGGTTTTTACTCCAGAGACTGCTAAAGCAGTATGGCATCATTGACCATGTCTGCTGCTTCTGGAATCTCCAGAGACGCGAAGATACTAACAAGCCCCCACCTAAGGTCTTCTGTGTTGGAGCATAAAATATATCACTCATGAAATAGACTACCACCCCTCCAAGAGTTTGTCTTTAGAATCAGCTGAAGTCAGTCCAAGTACATCTAGTCAGTACTTTTTGACCTCCCACACTAGCTGTGGTTCTTTTGCTTTCATAGACATGAGGCTCATCATGTTCTTTGTCCCCCTTTCTGGCACCTGGTGCTGAATGCACCTGAGCCCAAAGACCATCCCCACAGGTGGTGATGCTCCATGTCGTTTTTAGGGATGGGTCTGGTTGAGCCCCATTGTCCAACCGTCAAATGCTCAAAGACAAACTGCCCTCCCAGAACTTGCTCCAGAAGGCAGTCACAGTTTCACTTTTCTGGACTCGCTCCACAACTTTCTCTTGGGTCTAGAATGCCCCTTATTCTGGCCCCTCCCGTGAGACCAATTTACCTTGAGACCCCCCTAACCCTACCAGGGCATATTGCCCCTGACAACATAGTTTCCAAGGCCACAGTGACACACATGAAAAACCTCTACAGCATTAAGGTACAGAATCTTTGGAAACATAATTTTTTACGCCCATCAAATGAAGCACCAGTGTGATGGTTTAGCAGCAAACCTCTGGAGAGTCTCTTCAGCTGTGGAAAGCTTTCTTTTTCTTTTGTCCCGCAATTGTACTCACTATTATGATTTTCCATTGATTTTAATTAAGACTCGCTCAGCAGGAGAAAATTCCAGCCAGATTACTGTGTAAGAACCAGATGACCAGCACATTTTTCCAGCCGAACAGATAAAGCCTGCTACAGTATAAGAAGCAGTTACACAACCATTTCTTAATGTTCAGAAATATAAACCCAGCAGCCATGCATCACATGTCATCAAAGAAAATAAAAAGTCTCTTAAAAGAAGAAAGAAAGATTCAATTTGTGTAAAGTTGAAGACAGGATGTTGAAGGCACATTACAGGAATGATGAACCAACAATGATTGATAGCATTATATATCTAGCAATACTACAGATGAAAGCTTTGTAGCACCATTTTACTGATCGCTTGTGTGTAGATGTTGCGTTTAGACACACATTGTCAATCATTTTCTTATCTGTTTTGTGCAGTTGAAGTGAAAGTGGAGCTCTCTCTCCTGGAAAAAGAAAAAGAGATGGACGGGCTGTCACCTAATGGTAAAGCGAGTCCCTTCGCTGATTGCAGACCCAACGGGGCCCTGGGACACGGCTCGGACGACGACTCCAACCCGTTTCCCCTCTACCAAAAATCTCGGGACTATGTTGAGGCATCTGTCTGTCATGTGAAAGATCTGGAGAATGGACAGTAAGCAAATGAAATGTGAATTTTAAAACAACATCCCTCAATACAGATAGCACACACATGCAACATACTCTATAATATACATAATACATACTGTATTTGTAGGTATTATATATTAAATACGTTTCAATTAATTGAGGGTGACCTTGAAAACGCATCTTCAATTCAGGCTGAATCCTCAACAATTTTTTAAATGATCTTACAGACAAACATACAAAAATGGTTATCAACACAACCTTTTCTCGCCCTTGTTAGCAAATATACATAATACTACAAACTGAAACCTACTGAAATAGAGACCTAACAGAGAAGAAACGTAAAGTCTTTGAGGTTACCCTGTGTTGACATCAGATATTAGTCACATGAGCTACGCCCCATATACAAGAGTGAGTAAAGATGTGACTGCAAATCTCTTGAGCCAAATGTCTTGTTTTAGTACTAATGAGTACATTGTCTAATCTGTATAAGAGAATTGTGTAATTTTTAAAATAAATTGCAGTCTTGCTTTACTACTAATAACCAAAGGACATTTTTTTCATCCTTGATTCATAAATGTTCATAAACGTGTGTGAATATTTGCCTTCCGTGTGTAGCAGGTAGCAGGTAGGAGGTTATTTCTTTTCTTCTTCTTGTTTTTCATTGGTCAAAATACAAATAAATCTTTTAATTTGTGTGTTTTGTTTTGGGGTTTTTTGCAGGATGCGGGAGGTTGACTTGGGATGTGGCAGAGCTTTGTTGATCAAGGAACACGGGGAGTTCTCAGCCATGGGTCACAAGTGTCCTCACTATGGAGCACCACTGGTAAAAGGTGAGTCGAACATTATCAAATAATAAATATTTAAATGTTGCACATGACACTTTTTTGTGTGATTTAAGGGGTGTTATCAAAGGGTCACGTGCGTTGTCCTTGGCATGGAGCATGTTTCAACATTGCAACAGGAGATATTGAGGACTTCCCTGGGCTGGACAGCCTGCCCACCTTCCAGGTTATTTTTTCCATTGCCGCCTCATTTTATTGTGTTCCTTCTGATGTCTGTGAGTGTCATTGTGTCTGTGAGTGTCAAATTGTGTGTGTTGTTCCAGGTCAGAGTTGAAAAGGAGAAGGTGATCATTCATGCAAACAAACAGGTAGCAAGGCAAAGATGGCAGAGAATTTATGCATGAAAAGAAATACCTGATTGATTTTGGATTGACTGTTATTTCCAGGCCCTTCAGTCACAAAAAAGGTCAAAGCCCATGGCCCGATGTTCAGCGGTTATTAACTCCAACACAGGCTTCAGCCATGTTGTCATCATTGGCTCAGGTGAGTGTGTTTTGGCACTTAATCACATCAACAGACATTTCAAAGTGCTATTATGGAAAGTAAAAACCCAATAAAAAAACTCCCTCATGAGGAAGTAGCTCCTGGCAGAAGTTCATCTTTCTTTCATTGAATTTGAATTGAATTCGTTTGAAAAAATAAAATTAACATATTTTCATTATTTTCATTATTGTATTTTTATGTGTCCTCAGGTCCAGCAGGTCTGGTTTGTGCAGAGACACTGAGGCAAGAGGGCTTCACAGATCGCATCGTTATGTGCACCATGGACCGGCATCCTCCTTATGACAGGCCTAAACTGAGTAAGGTTTGTACACAAACCCTGACCACGTGAACTGAGACAGAGCCAAATGTATTGGACTGTTGTGTAACAGACTGTAAAGGTGCTGCTTGGTTTCACTTTGCTGTTCTCTCCTTGACGTTTAGTCCTTAGAGAGCACAGCAGAGCAGCTGAGACTGCGATCCATGGACTTCCTGCAGGACCATGACATTGAACTACTCACAGAGAAAGAGGTCAGAGGTGGAAACATTGATGTCTAAAGTGAAGAGCTGATTAATCATCTTTTATGAGAAATCAATTTATTAAAAGTATGTGAACCTGTCTGACCCTCTGATGTTTGCTTTAGGCTGTGGCAATAGATGTGAAAACACGATCTGTGACGTTCGAGGATGGTTTGAGGATGGAATACAGAAAACTCTTTATTGCTACAGGAAGCAAGTACGTAAAACTTTGATAACGTCTGATAGTTTGATAGTGAAGTCGGTGATTTTATAGATTATAAAATGCCTGATAGCTTCCGTCTCTGGTTCAACAGACCAAAACTAGTGAACTATAAAGGCAAGGATGTCAGAAATGTGTTTTATCTCCGGACGCCTGAGGACGCCAACAGCATCGCAAGGCTGGCCAACAACAAGAATGCTGTGATTGTTGGAACATCATTTGTTGGTGAGGAAATAACATATCGCAGCAGAACATTAAAAGGAAGTACAACAAAGTTTATTCAATTGGTCAAGTACAAATTTTTTGTTTCTCTTATGTAGGGAAATTGAGATGCTTAATTATTTGACAGACCTAGTTACTGTATTTTACAATTCTACATTCTATTTAAAAATTAAACTTGGAAATGTAAGTAAATCTGAAATGATTAGACCTATTTGATTGATAGAAATTTATTATCAATAATTTAAAAAAAAATCTTATTAATCAACATATGAAACCAAAATATTTCTAATTTATTTTCATTTCAACCATCTATAACATTATACAACATCAAACGCCTTCTTTATTATATGTGTAATATATATGATACACCCAATATGATATCATATATCATATATGTATGTGATGGTAATATCAGTCAACGGCTTTTTTGTGTTTTAGTTCAGAAAGATTTGACATTCATTATGTGTTTTGATCATGTTTTGATCATACATGCGTGTTTTTGAGTGTTCAGGTTGGAGCTTTTGTTATTAACTCACGTCCAATTTTAACTTTTAGGAGTTTAGGGTGAATATTTGAGTATCACAGTGACTCATCTGAATGAATTGGATTCACTACAACCTTGTGTCCTGTGTGTTTTGCTGCACTGGCAGGAATGGAGTTGGCTGCAGCTCTGACTGACAAGGCTCACTCAGTCTCTGTCATCGGGATCGAGCCCGTCCCCTTCAAAAAAGCTCTAGGGGAGAAAGTAGGGAAAGCCATAATGAAGGTAGGAATACTATCACCAACTATACTATCTATGAGAAGAAAAAAAGTTGTAAAGTTAAAGGACAAATCCCTTTTTTTCTGGATAACCCTGCAGTCCCCACCAGAGAATGAGCCATAAGTGTGTTTTCATGTGGTTACTGTCTCTGCATGGTCTTTTCAGCTGTTTGAGGCCAACAGGGTGAAGTTCTACATGCTGAACGAGGTGTCAGAGATGATTGGCCATCATGGACAGGTATTCAGAAAGTGAGAGAAACGGCATGACATGATGCTCAGCAGCGCCATCCTCGCTGTGATGACAAGGCAGATAAGCAACACAAGGATATTAAACAAAATGAAAGCTTATTTGAGACACTTAATACTTTTATGAATAACTTTAGGGAGCGCCAGAAATCAGAAAACAGAGTCTTTCTTCTGTATTTATCAGCTAACAGGAAAAATACATGTGAAATCTCTTAATTCGTCGCTATGGAATAGTAATTGACTTGTATTTTCTTCATCCTGTCGAACAGCTGAAGGAAGTGGTGCTGAAGAGCGGAAAGGTCCTACGGGCGGATGTGTGTGTCATCGGAGCAGGTGATGTAAAATGTACCTTACAAATTAACTCCTGATTTTCTTATTTTTCTACCTAAAAATAAAACTTTGGCAAGAAAATATGTTAAAATAATAAATAAATCATGACATGTGATCACAGCAGGTGATGAAACCCCCTCTTTCTGAATCCTCTCTCCTGCAGGAAGTGTTCCTGCCACAGGCTTCCTGAAACAAAGCGGCATCCACATGGACTCCAAGGGTTTCATCACAGTCAATAAGGTAGTTTACAAGAATCAAAACTCAAGGTTTCTCCTTTTCTTTTTAATTTACTCCTTTAAATTTTCTGCAGTTGATGCAGACAAATTGTGATGGGGTCTTTGCTGGAGGAGATGTGGTGATTTTTCCTTTCCCACCACGCAACAACAAGAAAGTCAACATCCCTCATTGGCAAATGGCTCATGTACATGGTGAGTGTGTTACCGCTCTATTCTTTCATATTAAACTTGAATGTGATAGAATAACCATGTAAATGCTCTTATGCTTGTTTTTTTTTTATATCTATTTTCAACCTGGCTGAAGGGAGGGTGGCGGCGCTCAGCATGATGGGCAGAGCCACTGAGATCAAAACCGTGCCTTACTTCTGGTCAGCTATGTTTGGGAGGACCATACGCTATGCAGGTGGGAGCCTGGCCTAATATTTTAGATAGTTTATAGAAACATATTTTTAAATGTAGTTCCTGTACTGCCCTCTAGCTGTCAAATAAAAAATAAATTAATATATTGAGCTGCAGTTGTATCCAGTTTATCCTTTCTCTGATGACAAATGCAAACATATTTGTATGATTGTTGTTTTCGTGAAGGTTATGGTGATGGATTTGATGATGTCATTATACAAGGAGATCTAGATGACCTGAGATTTGTGGGATTTTACACCAGGTAAGCTTTATATTTTTTATTATTATTTTTGTTAATTTTACATAACAACCAGACAATATAAACTAGATTTTCATTTTTGTTGTCTATGTACTAATGAACCAATTTTAGTCTTAAATTGTGGCTGCTGGTTTGATGATTACTTTCTCCTCTGGTCCTCCTATAGGAGCGAGGAGGTGGTTGCTGTTGCCAGCATGAACTATGATCCTATTGTATCCAGAGTGGCAGAGGTCTTAGGATCCGGAAAGACGATTAAGAAACGTGATGTGGAGTAAGTCTCCTTCCCAGACTTAAATCTGGTCATGTTTACAATAGTTGTTATGTTCTGTATGTTTTCTCAAGTTTTACTGTGCGGTCAATCAATAATATTATTATTAAAGCATATCAAGTCATGGAGCTTGTGACTTCAATCACATGAAAAGTATTACGCGAGCCAAGCCAGTTGGCTTATTGAGACTGTGTGACTTCAGGAATATAACATGGAGAGGAGACCAAACAGTAGAGAACAAATCTCCACCTCCCAGCAGCTCCTCTTATTCTTTTCGTTAAAGAAGAGAAAATAGATCCTGCAATCACCTTTGTCTTGAAACATTCCCAACAAGATTCCTGAAAATATGTTGTGTTGTTATTGCATAATCCTTCTAGATACAAACTACTGCATATAAATTGAGTAAATATACATAGCTGTATGGAATTTAATCGCTGATTAAATTTTGAAAGGTTAAATTTATCTTAACCTGTCTGTTAAATGTAAGCATGAAGAGACAAAGAAGATTTTCAGCTATTTTTAACTGCTTATATTAATCATCAGAAACTGGTGTTAAGTTAACAAATGATAAATAACAATAATCTATGATAAGAATATATAACATTAATATTTTATCATGCGTGAAGCACATTACCATAGATAAAATAAGATTTGGAATTTCCTGTTCAATGATTACAATAGCTGCAGTTGATGTTGACACCTGTTGCAGATACTTCACATGCAGAATGAATATGTAAATATAAATGTGCCCTTATATTTTATTAAAACTATATTACATGGTAAAATTTTTATTTTTATCTTAATAAAAAGATGTCAGATTGGGGGGAGGACTGAGAAAAGAATTTCATATTTTACATGTTATTATTACATTGTGAGAACATTTAAAAAGTAGGACACAGACATATTCCTTTTTATTTAAAGTTTAATGTTATTAGCAAACCTGTAGCTCAGTGTTGCTGCTATACTTACTGTGACTTTATTGCATTTCGATCTTCTTTGGTCTGATTTGATCCTGTGTTAATCCTCATGTCTCTCATGTCTTTCATTTCTAATAATGCAAACTCAAAATGTGAAGGATATTTGCACGGCTTGGCAAGTACGGACCAATATGAGCTTTTTTTTCCATCTCACTCGTATGTGTCGCGAGTTGTCGGCTATAGATGACAGAAACGCAAATGTGCCATGTCTTTTTTTGTCGGTTTGCAGGACTGGGGATATTTCTTGGTTGATTGACAAAGGTTCCTAATGACTTCACGTCTGAAGGTCATGAGGACAGACCTCGAGTCCCCTTCCGAAGATGGACACCCGTGGTGGTGACGCGCCGTGCCGCCATCCCGGTCTGGACATAATTTCACTCAGACTGAGGAGAGGCCTACCGGAGCCACAGTCCCTGGAATGATGCTGACACTTGGTTTTCTTCCTTAGAGACACTTTCAAAAGGCAAACAGAGCCATTCATCATTTAAACTCTCTAACTGTGTTGTCTGGACTTTGAGGACAATATCCATGTATGTGATACAGTAAAGAAAACACTGAATCGAGAATCTGAGCTGCTGACAGACGTAACTACCTGTATATTTTGTTTATAAGAAGAGTTGAGGTTTTTTTGTACAAATAACATTGTATATAAATATAATCCTGAATGCACTGTAACAAAATAAGAACATAATTTCAGCTGAATTTTTTTCTAAGTTTTAAATAACAGATTTGTTAGTATGCTAAGATCTGTATTGAATAATCTACCCTGAAAAAAACCCAAACCCAAACCCTCCCCCAAAAAAGAGATTTCTAAATAGATGCATCAGTAAACAAAAAGTAAATCTGCCAAACACAAACTACATATTCACCTACAGTCGAACTTGAACGCAACTTGAAAACACACAACTTTAAACTGTAATGAACTGCAATGTCTAGGATTACCAGATACCTCTTTGTTCGGTTGCCTTGCTCGTAGGTTACACAAATGGAGTTCCAATCAGACTTTGATCACACATTAGAGCTTGAATAGATGAATGTATTTTCTAACAGACATCACCCCCTTTAGTCAAACCCTGCATTAGCTTAAGATTTCACCTCCATTTCTTGTTACCAGCTCAGGGAACTGAGATTTGTTGCCCGATCGTATGCAGAAATGAAATGGCTGCTCAAGTATGTTTCCCCAGTTATTATAAATGAACTGGTTCTCTCTTTTCCATTGGGAATGCCTTTGCGATACACCTCATGAATGTCATGAAGCAAATGTCTGGTTATAACCTGACGAAGTCATCCAAAATGCCTGAGTGCTGACACACAAGTCCACAGAGCGTTTCCAACAGGGAAGCTCAGACATGTTAACGCTACACTTTAAAATAAAAGTCTTCCAGGAGCATCTGAAGTCTGTATGTGTGTTAATGTGTGTGTGTCTACTTTATTAACAAGGAAAACAGTCAACAGTCTGTCGATTACAAATCAGTAGAAAATGTTTATTACTGTTCAGGGAAGTGACAGATCATAGGTTATATCATAAGATTGAAGATTCCGATCAGATTATTAAAATATTTACAGACAACAAGTTGATTCTCAGTCTGATTCAATTAACTTTTTTATGGGGGAAATTACAAAGAATAGATAAAATCACACAAAACAAATGAAATATCTTTTTAAAAAAAAGATGTTTCCTAATGAGGAAGATACACACAATCCAAACAATGTTCAGGATAATACAACAAACATCCTGTTTTTTCTACACTAGTTGGATACGAAGCGCTTTGAAGACCATCTATCTCTATAAAAATACAGGAGTGATGGCAGCACAAAGTTAGATTCTATAGATAAAATTAAGGGTTCAAAGTTTATAATCTAACAGGAGACAGCGACAGACTCGGTTTTAAGTCAAAAGTTGCTGGTGAAGAATATCACATCTCAGGTCACAAGTGCAGTTTCTGTAAAAGCTAACACATGGCAATGACATCTGTATGTACAAATTACCCCCCAAAAGAGGTCTAAGGTCTCTTTGGAGGCAAGAGGTAAGAATGCAGCTGTTGCTCTAAAAATAATTGATAAACTGACTACAATGCCTGAGTTTTATTACTTTGCTGGTCATTGTTATATTGTAAAAGCTAAGAATAAAAGTGTAATGTTCTGGTATCTTATAAACACTAAAACAGACTTCAGGATGATGCATTGGGACTTGAAGACCATATATAGGAGACTAACAAAAACATATTTGGTGTCAGAAAGCAGACATTTGTAAGCTTTTCTATTTTATGTTTATTTGTTAAAAATTTTTTAAAAGTCACATTTGTTAATTAGACACGGTGGCGCAGTGGGTAACACTGTTGCTGCGCAGCAAGGCGGTTCCCGGTTTGAGTCCTGCTCTGTGTGGAGTTTGCATGTTTTGTCTGTGTGGGTTCTTTCCGACTTCCTCCCACCTCCAAAAACATGCACTTCGTGTTAATTGGCCGGTCTCAAACTACCCGTAGGAGTGAGTGTGTGCGTGCTTGTTTGTCTCTATGTGGCTCCGTGGTGCACTGGCGTTGCGCCCGGAGTGTAATCCGCCTCACGCCCCCAATCAGCTGGGATAGGCTCCAGCTGCCCTTGACCGACGACAGCAGAAAAAGCGGGTATAGAAAATGTATGTATGGATGGACATTTGTTAATTAATTCACATTACAAACATTTGCTTTCATCATATGATTACATTCACAGTTTTGTCTGTATTGACTGAAAAAGGCACTTTTTGAACGTTTCATCTTTCATGTGGGATCATGAAATGGTTGATGTTGGCAGTGATCGCAGGAGAACAGGAGGTTAAGTTACACACCCGTGTAACTTAAGGAGGAGAAATGCCTGATCGTTTGTTGGTTGATCGTCTGAAACTCCTGACAAGTTCACCAAACATGGCAAATGATGCAGGTGAGCTCCATGACACAAAACTCTTCCAGCAATATCCCGACATCCAAGGACAAACTGTCTTGAGCTTACCCGGGGTCAGAAGTCATATTCTGCTGCACACTGCTGCAGGTACCATTCATACAGTTTTGCCTGGGGGATGAGATGAACTGCATGAAACTGACAATTATGAAGCTTCAAATTAATCAAATTCAGACTTCATTTGAAATGTTTTTCCTATATTCTGAATGATAGGAGAAAATAGAATAAAAACCTTCTTAGTTTTGACTATATCCTGGATATAATCGTTGTACTCTGCCATCCTCCTCTTTTCCTTCTTTGTTAGAGTTTTGTTTCCTTGTCTGCAAAAGAAAAAAACCACAATAATGTTTATTCAACATTTCAATAATCATTTTGTGTGTGCGTGCGTGTGTGTGTGTGTGTGTGTGTGTGCGTGCGTGTGTGTTATATCTAACAGCAATAAACATCTTAAGGAGACAGAATATGTCCCTGAACTTTTTTAATATCTAGCTCTGTTTGATCAACAACTGAAAACACCAGGATATTCCAGTTACACTGGTAATAATTTTAGAGAACATAAATTTTCTGTTTAGTAATCAAGTGACGAATGATCTCACTGCTTCGGCTCTACATGTGTGACTATGTTTGCACAGCACTTGTAAAAACTCACCCTGCAAAATACTTTGTCAGGAAAAGCAAGAGGTAGCAAAAAGCTCCAAACATGATCACAAATACTACTTGTCCATCTTCTGGTATCCAGTCCCATATAAACATTACAATTCCCTGTAAGACCCAGAGTAGTTTGGTTAAAATCAGTTTCATTTGGAAAAAAAATGTCATTTCTTGTAGAACCACATGACTGCAGTACAATTTATATAAATATCCTGTGTGACTCAGAACTTACTGTCAAGATGGAGACGAATCCAGACATCCCTTCACCCAGCAGCTCATCCAGCTGCTCTTTAGAAAACGTGTTAACAATGAAACTGAGGATGAAGAGGGTAGGAAGGACAACACCCAGAGCGCCACACATGAATGAGTGAAGACGGACGCTCTTATTGTAGGTCACATCAACCCTGCATGCACACAAAGGGGATCTGGTATTAATATTTTCTGCAGCGGCTGATATCAGGTGTCTCTTATCTCCTTCACACACATGATTTATTTGATCAAAAGGTATCAAGAATCACTTCCCATCAGCAGAAATGAAGCTACACAACTCCCTCCAACACATGCTTACTTGTCCTTCTCTAATTTGCTGTTAATGGTGGAACAAATTATGTCGGCGTCCTTCTCCAGCTGATCCAAAGTCTTCTGAACGGCCTGGTTGATGGTCTTCTCGATGGTCTGACACACTCCGTCGATCTGGTTCACACACCGGCTCGGCTGAAATAGACCATCACTCATAAGCATATCGGTTTGGGAACAACTGTACAAAACGTGCATCTCCAAGAGGGGGAGTGGGGAAACCTCCACAACAAATCCTGGGTGCTTTTTGACTGGTAGCCTAATGCTCTTAGTAGGGTCAAATTTACAGTGTGGAATAAAGATTTCTGGTTGTAGATCATGACATTGTGCTGCAGTAACTCAGGGCCAGGGCTGCCATCATGAAATGCGGTTGATTAAAGGCTGTGATTTATCAAGCAGCCCTGATCTGAGAATTTACATTTAAGTAAATCAATGGCTGAAAAAACCCAAGATGGGCAGGAGGCTTTAATCCATGAAACATCAGACCTGGATCTGGTACAAGACTGAGAGTATGAAGATTCTGACTAAATTCCCGGTTGGTCTTCAGGGATCAAACAAGAAACTAACCTTCTGTAAGTTGGGGATGTAGATTGTCGGCATCTCAAACCCACACTTGTTGAGACCTGGACGACGACATAGTTCCTGAACTATCTGCATCATCACCCTCTGTAGAAATGAACACATTATTAATTATTGAACTTCTGTAATGAAAAGCAAATATTACAGATAGACTTACCTGTCTGTCCGTTTCACTCCCAGCTTCATCTGCCTTGCTGAGGTAGAACAACAGCTTGTCTCCACATTTCTCCGACAGCTTCTCCACAATGTTGAGTGTGCGTTTGCAGAGTGCCTGACCCATAGGGTCAAAAAATACAAATATCAGGTCTGCCTGTTGCCCTGCACAGGAAAAACCTTTATTACAGGAACGTAACAGCTTTAAAACTGACTGTCAAATGCAGCTGTAAAGACATACCCAACCAGATGATGGCGCTGTTGACATCAAAAGGGTAGACCATGTCCCCGTCCACCAAACCAGGCGTGTCCACAAACGTCACCAGGCTGAATTTCTTCTGCTTGGATGTGGAGATCTCAGCAGACAGATAGTCCATCACACCTGGAGAATACAAACACTGTGTGTACAGGCGGTTCCTTCAGAATAGTAACAAAGATGATAAATCAATCTTCAGGTCCAAGTCAGGGAGCTGCCTCCCCTAATGACAAAATTGGCGTGCTAATGGAGGCAACGCTGCGATCAATACCTGGAAGCCTAAGGGAGTTCAGCAACTTTACACATCACGAACACTGCCAACATTTTTTGCTTGTAAGGTTAGATTTCCACCATAAAACAAAAAAAAATGCACAGGATGATATTGTATTTTAAGCATTTAATCTGTCAACACAAAGAACAACTGTGCATCAATTAATTCTAGTTTAACACAAACACCCACCACACAAATACAACTTCTATTCTGAGAACAACAAAAACAATTTGAGGCTTTTTTTTTAAAAAATCACCGTCTCTGCTGAGGAGCGGTTTGGTTGTCATGGTTGCACACAACAGCTCTTCAACTGGCAGCTTTAGCATGGGTCGAGGGACATAAAGCTAGCCAGTGAAGAACGACTGTGACGCAACGCACGGTGAGGTTCACACACTACTCAAGACAACCGGCACACATGAGCATCCCTCCAACCTGCACCTCTGAGCTCCGGGAACAGGGTCACCATTGAGACATAACCCCACTATTGATTAAATAAACCCCACCCACATCCACCACCACATCCTCCGTTTGCACACACGCGAACACACACACACACACACACACACACACACACACACACACACACTTGGGATGACACTGAGGCTATTTCATAGGAAGAGGCAGGTGTTAACACAGATTACATCCTTGTGCTGCAGTGAGCAATGAGCCGCTGTGACACATAGACGTTCAGACGATTGCACATTTGTGCAGATAGCAAAAAGCTTCATGGATCTCTAAGGATGCTGGTCTTTACTTCACTGAGTTAACATCGTTCAAAACATGAAAATCCAGGTATCAAGAAAAAAATAGTCATCCATCTGAACACCAGTGAAATAAATCGCCCTGATATAGACACAGCCATCCGCATTTAAGAAGCAAATCCCATGGGTCTTCTGAGAGGTTAAAAGGAAATGAGAGCCCCTGCTTGCCAATGGGTGCTAAGTTCCTCAAGTGACTGTAACTGAGAAGCTGAACTGGAGACGAAGTAAAGGGCAAAGGCTGCAATAATGCTGCATCGGCTAAAAGACTGAAAAAAGAACTTGTTGGACTAAACACGTCAACCCTGACGCAAATGTACCTGACAGAGAACAGGGAAACAACACAGCCTAAAAGCTCAACCATAATGAGTCATTTGACCTGTGACTAACGTGTGGTAGATTCTCCTGACAATAGGTTGAGAAGATAAACATTAAAACACAGCCCTAAGCATCCTCTATGTAAGTCTAAAACTGCAATAAAGAGTGGAAAAGCAAATCCCAAGAAGGATCAAACTGTACGATCAGCATCTACGCCCACAGAAGGATATCTGTAGATTTTTTCTGATGAGTCATCCTCAGACGGAAAATGTTTTTGTTTTTTTTAAATAGTATATTTCCAGAGGCACTGATGGAGTTCGTATAAAAGCGTGGTGGTAATCCAGCAGCAGATGGTTGGCGTTGCGAGACTCTGCAGGCCTGCGGATCCGTCGGTGCTGGAGTCGGGGCTGTGGCATCTCTAAAGGCTGTGACATTTCTCAGCAGCTCCTCCTGACTCCACTGCACTGCCGTCGATGGTGCGTGTGAGTCACACGCCGTACCGTGAGCACTCTGATCTGCACCCAGTGAACCCACACAACAACGCACACACATACATTACTCCCATCCCCTCCCCCCTCCACACTGATGCTCCCACTCAGAAAGCAGGCACACCCAGATTTTCTGCATGACCACCTCAACATCCAGAAGCTTCAGACTACCGCTGACACGCAGGGAGCTGAGAACAATTGTCTTTACAACAAATGTGCAGCTATTTACATCGTCCAAGTGAGCCTGAGCTCATTAACGTGAAGCACCCAAACTGTGATAACCAGAGAGCTATAAGGAACACAAGGACCAATGAAAAAATGAAGTAAAAATGAGTACAAGGAGTGTGAAATACACACTTTGTACAACTTTAACAAATCTGGTGATAAACTTATGCTCTGCTCCCTTCTGCAAATTAACCACATTCATGTTTTCATGACACAGCCTGCCTGACTGGTGCACTGAAATCTGCACAAATCCCTTGACCTATTACATACACATAGATGCACAGTCATCCTCCTCATCCTCATAAGGTACTGTATTTTCCGCACTATAAGGCGCACCTAAATGCCTTTAATTTTCTCAATAAACGACATTGCACCTTATAGTCCAGTGCGTCTTATATATGGAAAACTTTTTGAAATAGCCTTTTCATTGAAGGTGTGCCTTATAGTCCAGTGCGCCTTATGGTGCGGAAATACTATAAATATATGTGAATTTGCTCACACACATGACAGATAGGACTGGGAGACGGTGAGGACAGAGGGTTTGCTGGCCCAGGACCACAGCACTGTCCTTCACTGAGACAAGTGGTATTGTTTGAACAGCGATGCTTCAGGTGCACCAAGGTTTGGATGGGAGATGTCACTCAGTTTCGTTTCATTCATGCAACAATGCACCTACGGAGCTGGGGGCAACCTGTTTGTATCGTGACCATTCACTCTGAAACCAGATTAAGCACAATCATACTGGAAAAAGGATGCTGGACACACCCTAATTGAACATGTGTCAAGACTTACCTTTGAACTCCAGCAGTGGTCGAAAGTGGGGGTAGAGGTGTAGCGTGGCATTTCCCTGTGAAGTGGTTCAAAAGACAATGTAAAAATTCAATGACAAACTCTGAGCGTGCAGTTTGCTCCTGTCTGTTTCAGGTAACTCTCAATAAAGTCTGACATCAAACGCTAGAGCTCAGTATGCTCATAATCCTTCCACTCTGCAGTTCTGCACTGCATATGTATTATTCATCTTCATCATCTTCACCATGGCAGGATATGAACAGTAAGACATAGGAAAAGGATGAGAAAAGACAGAGATATATTATCTACCAACACTCCATGTGCTGAAAGGATTAACGCTGTGTGTTTGTGTGTACAGACACACACTATACTAAACAACCCAGAGGAGTAGCGTACATCAAGAGAAATCACAACTGACAGATGGCGTGCCTTCCATTCAAGATGGCCTCGAATGATTCTTTCATCGACTCATGTTCAGGTTCAGTTTCACTCAGACAATTGAGGACATCTCTCTGAATATGAAATACTTAATTTAACAATGCAAAGGTCTGGAAATAAATCATAAAATCACTCAATAGAAAGATTCAACCCAAAGATCAAAGTACTGCAGTTGTTAGGGTTTCTCGTTTTACTTTTCATCAGAACATGTAGACATTCAGCACCAAACCCTTCAACGATCAAAAGGTTTAACAACACACCACTCATCATTTGACCCGATTTAAAAACAAAACCCTTTATTTATCTTACAATCGGTACATGCAGAGCATGTATTACAATAATGCTCAACTTAAAGCGTTGATCATGCTTCATGAATGTTACAAAATCTAAAAAACACAAACTTAGAGAAATAGCTCTTTTCATTTCGTTCATTTTCTGTACCACTTTTCCGCTTACGTGGCTCACCGGGTTGCTGGAGCCTATCCCAGCGGACTTGAGGACAAGAGACTAGAGACGGCAAGAACATAGAAAACCTCGTACAGAACAGGACACGAACCCAGAACCATCTTGCTGTGAGGCGACAGCATTACCCACTCTGAGAGAGAAAAAGTTATGATAACTTTTTCCAGCTGATCCCAAATGACATCTTCATTGTTGATACAACTGTCCATGAGGAAAAGGCATTAAAGTTTTGGAGAAACTGGCATCTACAAAACTGCTTCACCTGGAACATGATGAGGATTGCACCACTGCATGCTGGAGGCATAACCTTCCAGTTTAGAGCACCTTTGCCGACATAATTTATTTATCTGCTTGCTGCATATCACAAGAGAATTTGACCATCTGCTGCTATCAGGAAGAGGAGTATTCCTGGTCTAATAAATGGCATTGAATGACATGATAATATCCAGTTGTGTAAAATATTGTAAAGATTTATAGCGCTTGTGTTTGGAAGGATTTTTTTTTTGGTGTCACTTTGCTTTTGTTCGGGATTAAACACTCAAAATAATCTTTAAATACTCAAACTACTGGTGCAAAATGACGTATGCTTTGCACACAGGATAATTTGAGTGTGTACTAGTGCTGAGGATGTTGGACGTCTTGATGCTGTTCTTACCGTCAATGATTCTCTTTTGCGACCACTTGTGATGAATGTGAACCCTTGTGTTTCAATGGCAACTCCTGTTTTCTGAATGTGCTCTTCAGCATACCTAAAATAAATGTAAAAGGCTTCAGAAACTATGCAAAGTAAGGTACATTCCACAACTGGGGAATGTACCTGCTTATTCCACAGTTGTGGACCATTATGCTCTTTTTATGCTTTAATATTTTAATTTTGTTGGGTCGGTTATTATTTTTCATGATAATGACAACATGTTAAATATGGCCAAAGGATCATCAGGAAAATACAATCCAGAATCCACATGTGTGTCGTGATCCATCTGAAAATTCTATCACCTCTTTCTTAGAGTAATATCATCTCTTAAACTCATCAAAATCTCTTCACAACTTTTCCACATGGGACCAAACCAAAAGACAACATGAGCAATCACATCAGCTCTCCAAATCTCAAAGTCAGAAGAAATAAAAATGTGCATCACCAATTAATGAAAGAGCTCTTCCCTGCAGAATGGTTACCCAGTATCATCACAATGATCTTCTTTCTGGGAGGCAGGAGCCTGACTCCAAGGCTGCTGGCAATGTTCACCAAACCTGAAAACACAAACAGTAGGTGTGTACACACGATAAGCCTGGATAAAATATAATTCCTCATTAGCATGCAATGTTTAAAATCAGTCAAACCCGATATTCCAGAATCATGTTCTAATATTAGCCTCATTATAAAACCATGACCATATGAGCCAAATAGATTTTGCATAGTAACCGAATGTAAACATAAGACAATGTCTGTGATATTGACTTTTAAATAGAAAGTCGTAACATTTTCTGTCAAAAGGAAAATAAATCAAAGGTAAAGATAATTTGTTAAGCAATTAATAAGAATTCATGAATACTACTGTAATACACATGTAGATATGAAACAATTCAGGCTGAATATCTATCAGTTAACAAAAATTTTCCATTCATCAATCCATGTATTAAAAGTGTTATCAGAAACAACAAGCTGAGCTTCTGCGCATCCACTGTTGCATGTGGAGTAACTCAAGTTTTAATTTGTTGTTTCACATTGACACACAATTCTTCACATTCATTCGACACCTATATAAATGACTTATTTCATATCGGTTCATTTAAACTTAAGCAGATCGCCTCTTCCGTGCCTCAGTGAAGACATTAACAGTAGAATAGCTCGCCTTGTGTCTGAACTGACAGGTGGGGCTGCAGACGAACATTCGCATTCAATGCCATGTTTTTGACACCGACAGACAGCTGCAGCAAGCGTCCAACTACTGAACACACTCGACCAGCCGTGTTCTCTTCTAAGTTCACACACACTTCAGCCTGAGTGCTGCACACCACCGACCTACAGTCATAGATATGTGTTTGTGTCGGTTTTTACGGTCCTAAACTCAGATGTATCCTCGGCTCTTATTAAGCTCGTTAGTTTATTATTTACCGTTTTCGCTGTCGACATACAGGCCGTGGCATTCTCTTAATATTCTCTCACTCGGTGTGGTGATAGCAGACTCCAGCGGGTTAGCCACGGACCGGGGCTTCCTGCCCGACATTGTGACAACAGGCCACCTGCCTCCTCTCCGCTGTTTCCCAAAACACCGGGGGAAGACTTTCGGTGTTGCACAAGGACGCTCCGACGCGGATAAAGCGCCCCCTTCCGGTGAGGCGAGATCACGCCGTTTCGCCGCTGTCTCAGCTGGGTACCATGACCAGAACGTTTTCATTCAACATCTTTGATCATCTGCTATTGATGTGTCAACGAGGACATACTCAGCCTAGTGATGGGCAGAGGAAGCGTCATAAAACTTTGATGCCTTTCATCTAATTGGTTCACTCAGCTTCTTGAGGAGTCATTTGCTCTAGTTGGACATCTACTGGACAAAAAAGTACCATCTGACATGACTTTGAAGTGTGTAGCCTTGATCACCACAGTGGTTGGTTGTCTGGAAGAGAGTGAGAGGGGGGCGACATGCCAGCAGATGAACTTTCCTGAGGCAGTTTGTGCAGAAATTTTTTGGTTATGCAAACCAATTGTTTCAGCAGCTGTCCTTGTGGCTGGTCTCAGACCATCTTGGAGGTGAACTTGCTGGATGTGCAGGTCCTGGGCTGCTGTGGTTACACGTGGTCTTTGGTTCTGAGGCTAGTTGGAAGTACTGCCGAATTCTCTGAAACGCCTTTGGAGACGGCTTATTGTAGAGACATGAACCTTCTGTTTACGAGCAAGAGCTCTGGTGGACATTTCTGCAGTCAGCATGCCAATTGCACACTGCCAACAATATCCTACATCTGTGTCCTAAGATTGTCTAAAATGTCTTCCTAAATAAAACGTGGCCCAGAATAATAAAATGTGTTTTATTTTGGGCAATCAGGCCTTTGCTTTCAGCTGCAGAGCAGATAAGTTCTCTTCTCTAAGCTGTACCTCCAGCTCCAGATAGAATACATAAGTTTAAGCTAAAGCTAAAATCAGATCACATGAAGTCAGCAGTGTGTAACTAATTATTAAACTGTTCAGTTCATAATAAGACAAGTTTGAGTGTATTTCAATGCCTGAATGGTTGTACAGAAACTATTAAAAAAAACTGTGCTGTTGTCTCATAGAAAGAGGGTGTGTGGTTCAATTCCACAGGCTTTTCTTTGCATGTTCTCCCATGTCTGCTTGGGTTCTCTTCGGGCTTTATTTTGGCCTCCACCAAAATAAACTTTGGTGAATCTGTAACTCCAAATCGCCCGCAGGTCTGACTGTGAGATTGAGTATGTGTTTGTTGCCCAAAGTCATGTGGGATGGGCTCCAGTGTGACCCAGGACCCGGATTTGGATGAGAAGATGAATGAACGAACGTCCACAGTGTTAAGCGACTTGTGCCTCTTCTACCAATAGATGGTACAAAATAGTCCCTCAGTTGACTGAACCCATTTGAGTTCCAGTGTAAGGTGAAGCATCAGGGTACCCTTAAATGGAGGAAACGTAACGTAGGCCTGTTTCAGTAAAGAAAAATTATGTATTATCGTAAGTGCTGCAATATATCAAAATTTGTTTCTACTTCCTCTTGTGTTCAGTCAGTGGTTGGTTTAATTCACGTTTATTTTTCTTATGTTCCTACATATTATTTGTTTTTGAAATTTGAATTCCTTTTCGTGTGAATCTCGTTTGGATTTTGTGTCAATCTTCTTCTTCATCATCTTTGTGTTCTTCCTTTAAATGATTTAATAGCGAATGAGTGGTCTTTACAATGATGTAGTTATATCTGAAGATATGCTTCAGATATATTCACACATGGTATCATAAAACCAAACTTCACCAGCTCTGCCCCCCCTTTCTTGTGCTCCCTGTCTTTCTCTCCGATGGTACACAACACCACACCATGCAAACCATAAGCTGGGATAGAAAGAATCTTGAGATCATTTGCTGCACCAGCCAATGGAACGTTTTAAAGCTCCTGTTGATGGAACATAATTCATAACTGGTTCACTCGCATTGTTTAATGTAGGCACCAAAATGAATATCGATCAGGACTACGTGCATCCAAGGAAAGTAGTAAGTTAAAAATCAACTCTGTGCTAACTTTACAAATCATAGAGCAACAGAGGTATGACCACACTGCAAAGAGTAGGTAATCGCTGTAAGTCCATATTCATATTGTTGTTTTCTATTCCTTTTTATTTTTGACAACTTTTCTCCCGAGTCACAAACCAAATATCCATGTAGATAACCAGGAAATACTGGACAACAGTTGTGTTTAAAGTGAAGAATAAAAATTAAAGTAATGTTCTCATGAAATATGGTGCAGTATAACATCTTAATGAAACATTAAAGGTGTAGTTTGTTTACAGTATTATAAAGGGTTTCTGACACACATTGATTTCATCGCTTATGATATAGACCCCTTATAAGTCTTTTCATATGACATGATGAGGTTTTGTAAGCTGTGGAAAGATTATTCTGGTACTGATCATCCTTTGGACATATTCATAATTCATTAAAGCTTATTGGGTTTTCACAATTTTGTCGCACATCATGTTTGCAGTTATTAATGTCATTAAAATATTCAGATAAGATGATAAATACCAGGCAATCAGGCAATTCTTAATAATGGCGAACACAAAAGATTTTAAAACATCATTGATAACTAAATTTCCATTAAAAGCTATCAGCCCATTCCCAGAGACGTTTAGACCACGATTTAGTATTTTGCTTACCCTTAACCAACTGCTCTTTATATGTGAGTTCACATTTGTCCAGAGATGTGACAAGAATGCTTTTTGTGGGCCATGCGGTTATGCCAAACAGTTGTATTATTAATCCTTATTCAGTCATTTCACTTGAGGGCATGTCTATGTCAGATATGTTTACAAAAACATACACAAACTCAACACAAAGCTATGTTTGTATCTACAGTGGGATGGGATTCATTCATAATGCCAGCAGACATGTTGATTTTTGTTTATTATTAATTTTTGTTTTTGTGGAAAACTGACATCAGTGGCGGCAGTGTCTCAGTGGTAGAGCCACTGATATATATATATATATATATATATATATATATATATATATATATATATATATATATATATATATATATATATATATATATATATATATATAATATGTACATACATGGTATATATATACATACATGGTGTGTATATATATACACATGGTGTGTGTATATATACACATGGTGTGTGTGTGTGTGTGTGTGTGTGTCTGTGTGTGTGTGTGTATATATATATATATATATATATATATATATATATATATATATATATATATATATATATATATATATATATATATATATATATATATATATATACACACATGGTATATACATGGTTTGAACTAACTAGAGTGTCCCACTAATTTCCCTGCGGGGATTATAATCAGTATATTAAAAAAAAAAAAAAAGTTTTTTCTGCAATAGCTAGTGTGTCCTTGGGCAGACAAGCTTTCCATAGACCTTCAGGGGAACATAACTGAACCAAATATCCTCTTTTAATAAGATAATCCCATGAAATCCTGATTTACACAGTAAAATGTGACGTCCCTTTTTCCTCGTCTCGTGGTAATTTCAACCAATAGAACAATTGTACAGTCCTCCTGATAAAATCAGGCTGTGGCTACTGGCCCCACTGTTCTTAAGTATATTGCATACGCTGAGACGAGCATCTTCAGCAACATGTCAAAACGGTTTTTGGATGAATATGAACCACTGCTTGTCAAAAAAATCAAACCTGCACAGCAAACAGAGGTATGGGAATTAAAATGAATTAAGGTTTTTAATCAAAAAGGTGTTTGATGTAACCTCATCTGTCTGTCACTGTTGTTTCTTATATGTTTTATTGCAGTTGCCAAATCTTCTGCTGGCTGCATTTTCTGCGTGTATAGGAGGAACCTTTCAGTATGGATATAATATATCGGTTATCAATGGACCCACAGAGGTAATACATCCTCACTGAACCAGTTAATGCAAGTTTTTATAATGTAATTAATGTTAAGATGGACAGAAGAAGCCTAGAAGCAATCAGATCCTCTCCATAGGAAATATAGAAATATATTCTTTAAAATAAGTGACAATCTACTTGGCCCATTTTGACCCCTTTAATAATTGAACTATATATGTACTACTTGTGAGTAAATTAATGTCCCTGAGCTTAATAGATTTGTATTTTTTTTGGTAATTAATCATATTTTTTCAACACCCATATTTTATTTATATCCAGTGTTGTACATATTTGCTGTACTATATATAAAAATATGTGGTACTATTATTTCCTTTATATTTTAGATCCATCATTGTAATTTCACTTGCTCAATCCCTCTGAACTGTCTTCTTCATTTTATTTCCAGTATGTTCACAATTTCATCAACCAAACAGTCAGTGATCGTTACCAAACAGGCATATCCGATTATCTTCTCACACTTCTTTGGTCCATCATCGTAACCTCATTGGCCATAGGAGGATTTTTCGGGTCAATGATCAGTGACACACTAGCCTTAAAACTGGGAAGGTCAGGCTCAAAATATTTTGACAAAATATCCTGTTTTACTGTATTTCATTTATAAAGTTGTAATATGACATTTCCAGGAAAGGGGCCTTGTTGGCCAACAACATATTTGCAGTAATGGCTGCTCTGATGATGGGTCTGAGTTATCCTACAGGACTATATGAGCTCCTCATTGTTGGACGTCTTCTGTGTGGAATAAATGCAGGTTAATAATTCAGTATTATCCTTATATCCTAATTTACATATTTAACAAAATATTCAGTCATACATACTGTAAATACATCTACAGTACCTTCTAACATATCCAGTTGTTAATTTAAATTGGAAATGTGTGCCTTGAATTATAATTTGTTATTATGGAAAGCAAACTACGCTTTAGTTTTCAGATCATATGTGAATATATATATTTGGTTTTAACATCAAACATCTAAGATGGGGTTGTAATCCTGTTTTGTCTTCATAGGCATTGGCCTTTGTGTTCAAACTCTGTACCTGAGTGAAATACCTCCAACTACTCTACGTGGTGCCATGGGAATAGGAACTTGTGTTTCTATTACATTTGGAATCTTTGTTGGACAAGTAGTTGGTCTCAAGTAATGCTGAAAATATTTTTAAAAAAATACATAATAAATCTTAACCTTCCCTTCGAATCTTGATCCAATGGATTGTTTTATTGTTACGTCCTCTCAGAGAGTTCTTGGGAAAAGAAGAGCTGTGGCCTTTCCTGCTCTCAACCACATGCATCCCAGCATTCCTGCAGCTTCTCATCCTGCCCTTTTCCCCAGAGAGTCCTCGCTATCTCCTCATTGACAAAGGAGACATTGACGGATGTAAGAAAGGTAAAATGATTTCTTTTAATTCAATAAGAATTTGAGTCACTTAATGGCTTTTAAAGACGATGTGCATGTGATAGAGGCTGATGATTCATTGTCTGGAATCAGAGCCAAAGACATTCAGAGGCACACATGTGATCACATGCACACATTGCACACGACATTCTTTTTTGTTTCTGACAAGACCCTCACTAATGAGATCTTGAAACCTGATCACATTAAAGCAGTAGTCTATGTGGGTACAGATGTTTTCATACTGTGTGTGATATGTTCTCATGCTTACAGCCCTGAAGCAACTCCATGGTGCCCGCTACGAGCAGGAATTGAAGGATATTGAGGAAGAAAAGAAAAATCTTGGTAGTTTCAAGGCTAAGACAGCATGGGAGGTCATGGGAGACCGTAGTGTTCGCTGGCAGCTCATCATCATCTGTCTGCTCAACGCTGCACAACAGCTGAATGGCATCAATGCTGTATGTAGATGTTCAATGTCAAAAAACTGTCCCTGATATTCTATTCTCTGTTCTTCTGTCAAGGATGAATCTTAAAATCGAACAAATCCCTCAAAAGTGACCAAAAGTTGCCTTTTTATTAATGAAGTTCTTTTGCTTTTCTATATTTCCTGTAGATTTACTTTTATGCAAACTATTTGTTCAAAGAAGCTGGCATTCCCAATGATAAAATACCATATGTGACCTTGGGTTGTGGAGCCTGTGAATGTGTCACAGCTTTAACATGTGTAAGTATTCGTTTCACCAGTGATAGCTCATAAATTGGCTGAATTATATG
Source organism: Antennarius striatus (assembly GCF_040054535.1). Lineage (NCBI taxonomy): Eukaryota > Metazoa > Chordata > Actinopteri > Lophiiformes > Antennariidae > Antennarius > Antennarius striatus. The sequence continues at coordinate 22,741,631 of NC_090778.1, forward strand.
AAGGAAATACAGGAAAATATATAAACAAGAATGATGGAAAACAATAAAAAAAAATCTTTCAAAAGTTCAATCATGCATCACATTGTCCGCCTACTGTATGTGAAAAACTGTCCCAATACATTTGGACGGAATACTGTAATATAAACTGTATATACAATATTAAAACAATAATAATGTTGAGCTGGAACAAAACAGTTAATAACCCCTGAAAGATCAGAAAAAAATGAAGTCTGTGTGAAGAATGTTTTCGATCTTGTGACACACAATGTGTCTCACAGGGTTTTCTCATCGACCGCCTGGGGAGGAGAGTGCTCATCATAGGAGGATACGGGATCATGAGTGTCTGCTGCATTTTGTTCACCTTAACGCTCAGTTTTCAGGTAAATACAGTCCAGATGTGTTAATAATTCTGTTATAATACACAGTATATCACCACTGATGAATCCTCTGCTACTGTGTTCTTTCAGACTGCCAGCCCCGTGATTCCGTACTTGAGTATGGTGTGTGTGTTTACTTTTATTCTCAGTTTTGGCATGGGTCCAGGTAATACACAGTCATCAGAAACGTTACCGCAGGTGATGCCTTTGCACAACATCTGACAGTGATTTCTATTAATGCTTCTTCTGCTCTGAAGGTGGCGTGACCAATATCTTATCGGCTGAACTGTTCACACAAAACGCCCGTCCAGCAGCATACATGATTGCTGGATCAGTGAATTGGCTCAGCTTCTTCTTCATTGGGATAGTTTTCCCTTTTATTGTGGTGGGTGTCCAAATGAATTTGTCATGACGTACGTTCTCGTCATCAGATGTTTTACGATGTTCGAAAACTTTCTGATTTTGAAAGGAAGCATTGAGGGATGTGAGTTTTATGCGACAATGTGTGTCTGCCCGCATCCCACCCCCCTTTCCTGTTACTAAATCTCAGCTGTCTTTGCGACGTAAATGTAGAACGTAAAATTGATTTAAGAACTTCAGTTAAAAAGGACTGTATGTAGGAAACATCTTCAGAGGATAAACTTGCAGAAAAATAATAATACAATTATCATATAACCACGACTTTTTTTTGTTCTCAATCTTGTAATCATTGCCTGATTGAATTGAGTGTGTGCTCTATTTTGTTGTATCTGCACAGATCGGGCTGCAGCAGTACTGTTTCCTGGTGTTCCTGGCTGTTTGCTTCTTCACGGCTCTGTACATTTTCCTCTTCATTCCTGAGACCAAGAACAAAACCTTCCTTGAAATTCAGAATAAGATCAATCCCTCCAAAAATGAAAACCATACTGATGGATCAGAGACTGTACTGTTATCAACTTCTTTCTAAAATATAAGCTGTGACTGAGTGGTGGCTGTTTACTGCTTGGGTCAGAAACATTCACGGTTGTCACACACAGGGCACATCAGGCCGTTATAAAATATGGAGCATTATTATGAAAAGTGTTTATGGCACCTTGGCTCAACATTGAAATTGCACTCATTTTTATAACTGAAAGTTTTCTTACAAACAATGTGCTTTTTACTTTGTACTACTTCTGTATAAACCATTGAAGTATGAATGAATCTCTGAAAAGAAATTGACTAACTAATGTTTTTAGCTGCTCCACAGTTCATTAAAGGACACTGGATTTACTGAAGTGTGAATGAGACATGTTTTAGAGGGGGTGGAAAGACTTTAGAAGAACTGATCCTTCATGTTTATGTTAGAGAGCTAACATGTCACGGTAACAGTAGCCCTTTCACTATGAATACATGTGCTCAACTGCCCTGTGGGTCAAAGGTCTGCAAGGTACATCCCAAATGAGACGTCAGGCCATTGTGGGGTCATGTGTACATTGTACGGCATTAATGATGGTGTCAATATTAACCATTTTATACTATTGGTTAGTTTAATAACAATGCAACATATTTTGTAAAGTATTTATATTTTCATAAAGATTAACAATTAAATAAACATAAAAATGAAATGGTGGGGTATTTTGGTTAGCATACTAACCAAAATCTACTATTACTATTAGTTACTATTTAATGAACTGTGTTGGAATAATACCGTAAATTAGCACAGAATCAATATAGTTAAGCTAAGTACAGGAAGGTAAACTAGTCTAATATTTACATTTATAAATTTGTATAGTACAATACAAAATAGTGCAGTACCACTGATACCGGACAGTTTTATGGATCACATTTTGAACAATATGACAACCATTTTCTTTGTCTTCAAATTGGTGGTACATCTATAATAATATATGCAGGTCCGGTTTCACCACAAGATCAGATCACAAGACTTGATCTCAACAATACTCTGTTGTTCTTCAGTAATCAGTCTGAAGATGCAGCAAATTTGCCATTATGCCTTTATTTTATAAGTACGGTAATCAAAAGTGACCTCTATCTTGTTAAAATAATCCGCCCTCATAAAATGAAGTTGAGAGAAAATGCCATCTACAAAGGCATAGCCAAGATCGTGAGAATGGAACCACTGGCACACTGGAGGTACGTTGACAGGATAGTAAATACTTAATATTCCACAACCAATAATCAGAATCTATATATTAGCCTGCTATACCTTAAGACTGAATCTGACCTGTCATTACTAAAGCAGCAAAGCCCAATGGCACCCACAAGAGGCCTGTTCAAGACAAAACAATAAGAAATTGTCAGGGCATGATGTACTTTGAATTGGGCAACCTTACACTGGTGCTGTTCTGACTATACACAGTGGCTTCACAGGTATGAAAAGACTTGCAAATTGACCCCAACAGAAACACTTTTAAAAGCCAACTTTTAGGATTAGTAAGAGGGTATGTGTAACAGCATGAACATCCTCACAGACTCAGAGGTACCAAGGGGCCTATTATGTAAATGGTATAATTTCTGGTTGTATCTTTTGCAAAATTGATGGTTTTTATGTTTTTATTGTTGTTTTTCTGTAATGCCTGAGTAATATGAGTAAAATTTTTTACTATCTTAAACCTCACAGTTAGTCTTCTTTCTCCTGCCTGGAGTCCTACATACTCCAGGCCAGCAGGCGGCGGTGACGCGCCGGACATCGAGGTGGATCCGTTGACCAAGAAGAAAGCTCCTCCCATTCAAGATGGCGACCTAGTGGTAGGCCATGCCTGTTTATTGACAAATATTGAAAATCATAACTTATGCTGAATTTTGTAGCATTTGATTATAATGTCACGACTCATCATTAAAAATCTCCCGAATGGGGTAAGTAAGCGGCCCGGATGTCAGCTCACTGTGACGGTAGCCCTGTTTCTCCATCCCACTGGAAGGTTAAAACCTCTTCACTTTGTGTGTAGATGAAGGAGGAGAGGTTCAGGGCGATGTTTGCTGCCTTTGGCACGGTGACAGACTGCTCTCTCAAGTATACAAAGGATGGCAAGTTCCGAAAATTTGGTTTTGTGGGGTTTAGAACCGAGGACGAAGCTCAAAGAGCTCTGAAACATTTTAACAAGAGCTTCGTGGACACATCTAGAGTGACGGTAAGAGTCCACCTGTAGCTTCACCACTGAACTGGTGGACGTTTTTATGTCCATGTGTGAATCCACAGTTGTCAACTATTCTAGGTGGAGATGTGTAAAGCCTTTGGAGACCCAGATAAAGGAAAAGCCTGGAGCAAACATACCCAGAGTTCGGGCCCAGAGAAAAGTTCCACTACTAAAGATACCAACAGCAAAAAGGTACTGGCCGGAAAGCTTATCTCCTAAAAGAAACCACCAAGGCTGTCACCCTGTAATCTGACATCTGAAGTTCGGATGTTGCTGTCTGAACATTGCAGGGGCGGCAGTGGGGCAGTGGCTCAGTGGTAAAGCGGGCGGTAGAGCGGGTCGTCCCATGATTCAAGATCGGCGGTTCGATTCCCGCTCCCGCCCCAAAAAAATACCCTGACAATGGGAGGCGTCAGCTCACCTCCGGAGCACTGCCGAGGCACCCTTGAGCAAGGTGCCGTCCCCTTTACAAATTGCTCATTTGAGGCGTGTGTGAGTGATTGTTTGTCGCTATGTGGCTCCACGGTACACTGGCGTCGTGCCCGGGGTGTCCCCCGCCTCACACCCTGAGACTGCCGGCTCCCCCGTGACCTGCTTAAGCTGGTTAAGAAAATGACTGACTGACTGACAAGAAGGAGCTGCCTGCCACTCTACCTCCCTTGCATGCCTACAGTGTGTGGTGTGCCTGTGTGTGGTGTGTATTACAGGGGCCTGTACACACTAATGTGCATGCATGTGATTTGATTTGATTGACTAACAAAAACTAGAGTGTGCTTTCTTAATTTCCCTTCAGGGATTATAACAGTGTATTAAATTAAATTAAATTAAATTAAATATTGCTTTAAAAGACACTAACGTGGTTAAACTTAACAGCTTTATCACTATCAAATAATGTGCATGTTTGTTTTTTTCCTCAGAAAAAGGTACAGATAAAGGAAAATAGCAAATCTTTTGGAAATGTGAGTACATTTGTCATTAAACAAAGCATTTTTACCATTAAATACTAAATATGTAAGATCTGAATATGAATAACCAACCAAACAACCAAATAACCTTTTTCTATACCAAATGTAGCATTTCAGAACTTCAGCTACTAAATGAAAGAGCTTATACTGTCTGATGGGCGTTAATGCATTAAAAAAATTTGTCTTGAAAAAGTGTAGAATTATTTTTGTGCTTGATGCTGTTCACTTAATAGTTCGGATGTTTTATCAGTTTTGCATTGCATAATTGTGTTATTCTAATCTGTAGTCTGTATGATATTTTAAACATTCACTACTTCCTGTGTGTGTCAGCTGGAACAGGATGAAGGATTCAAGGAATTTCTCTCAGTGCATCAGAATCGTGGCCAAGCACCAACATGGGCAAATGATGCCATGCAGAAAACAGCTGATCCTGAAGGTAGAAGAACAAAGAGTCAGGCAAAGAAGAAGCCTGTATCTGACGACTACCTTAACTTTGATTCTGACGAGTCAGAGGATGAGGATGAAGAAGAAGAAAAGGATAACAGCGAAGGTTGGTATCAGTAATTTCTTTTCAGTGGATGTAAATGAGAGCCAGTCCTGAAATTTTCTCATTTACTCCTTTTGTCATCTTTAGATAAATCTGTATATAACTTGACAAAATAATTTAAGGAGCATTAGTATCTGGCCTCCAGCCCTTTCAGTGATCTGCATTTGTGGGCCATAGCCTTTGGAGGGTGCAGGCTGTTGGATTTGAATGAAATGACATGCAGCACATAACATTTTAAAAATTCACAAAATTATCAAGAACTTCTCTACACTGTACAAAGTGAAATTCAAACAAAGTAGATAAATGCATCCATTTCACATGTGCTAAAATATTCACATATTGTGGTGGTGTATGCATTTATAAAGACTATAAAATATTAATTACAGTAATAGGATCAGTTGAAATGAACTATTGATGTGCGCATGTTTCTTTCAGGTACCACTAAAGAAACACTGATGTCTGCCTTGTCAGACATGGACTACCTGCGCTCAAAGGTGGCACAGACAGATGACACCATGGAGGAGAGTGAAGAGAAGGATGTTGATGAAGGCAGTGATGGTGAGGAGTGTGATCCTGTGAAGCACGCAGACAGTGCCTATGAGAGTGGTGAAAGAGAAAATGTCTCAAAAACCAAAACTACAGTTTCATCTGTGGATAAAGAGAAAAGCACAATAAAGAAAGATGCCAAGCAAGAGGTGACAATTCCTTAAAATCTGCCTGTAAATTGTTGCTGCAGAATATAGTGGATGGTTTTTTCAGTGTTAACAATGTTTATATTTCCGCATTTTATTGCAGATGGAACCGGCAACAGACTTCACTGTGAAGCTACGAGGAGTTCCTTTCAATGTAAAAGAGGTCAGGAACCTAGAACTTATTTTTGTATATCAATGACAATATTCTACTTCAGAAACATTCTGTATATTTTATGTGCTTGCAGCGATGACATTAATTCTTTTTATGTTTAACATCAAAGCAACAAATTCGGGAGTTCATGACACCGCTGAAGCCTGCAGCAGTCCGCATAGGGAAGAACGAAAGTGGAAACAGAACAGGTTTGTCATTTAAAGCATTCCTCAAGGGTATTCAGATGTTTTTCACGATACATATATGTTGACAATATTTTAAAGATTTTATTAATGCTGTATGCCATTTAGCTGGTGGGGAATTATTGTGTGTGTAAATACATGTATTCGATCGCATCAGTATATTTCTCTTTTGTGTTTGTTTCAGGTTATGTCTATGTGGACTTGCACTCTGATGAACAGGTGGAAAAGGCCTTGAAAAAGAATAAAGACTATATAGGTGAGGATTATATTTTAGTCTAGTGTACTTTGCATTATTTTTGTTCTTTATAACATTCTGACATGCATTCCACCTGTGTTTTTTAGGTGGACGTTACATTGAGGTTTTCCGGACAGATACCTATAAGGGAAAGAGAGAGAGAACGGAAAAAGAAATTGACAGGAACTTCACTAGGAAGCTCAAGGAGGATGAGGAGGAGGAAGATGTTGCTGAGTCTGGTCGACTTTTCATTAGAAACCTTCCTTACACCTGCACTGAGGAAGAGATCAAAATGTTATTTTCTAAATATGGTGAATAAAAAACTCCATATCTAAAAAAAAAAGTTTTAAAAAACCTTTAGTTGTTGTTTATAATTTGCTTTTTTGTCCAGGTCCTTTATCTGAGGTGCATTTTCCCATTGATGGCCTGAGCAAGAAACCCAAAGGGTTTGCTTTTATAACTTACATGATACCAGAGAATGCTGTGACGGCACTCACTCAGCTGGACGGACATATATTTCAGGTACTGGACCATTTACTTGTGTGACATTTCACTTCATGCCACAGAGGCAGAAGCTGCTTTAGTTTCAGAATTTTACTGTATAATAAATGAAGCTGAGGCTGATCAGAAAAAAACATTCTCTTTTTTTGTGTTTAGGGCAGGATGTTGCATTTGCTTCCCTCAACACTGAAGAAAGAAAAGGCATGCCCTTCAGATGCCGGTGGTCCTGGGTCTTCATCTTATAAAAGGCAAAAAGATGCTAAAAGTAAAGCCTCAAGTTCCAGGTAATATATTTGGAATCACATTAATTTTTTTGGTATCCTTTTGTAAAGTTTATTTTTGTCCATGAATCAATCATATTTGTTTTTGCTTAATCAGTCTCTCTGTCCTCCTGTTGATTTTATATTTCCTTCAAGCTCTCACAACTGGAATACCCTGTTTTTGGGGACAAGTGCAGTGGCAGATGCCATTGCTGAAAAATACAACACCACAAAAAGTCAAGTCCTGGATCATGTGAGTAATAATGTTTCCTGTTCATCTTCTTTTAACCTTAAAAAAATGTCTGGTTACAGTTGCAAATTTATTCTGGATGTTTAACGGATTCTCTGATACCAAAAATCTATAGAGTGATTCATGAAAAGTTTATGTCGTGTAATGTCGTCAAGGCAGTGGACATTTCTCTGTGAGGTAACCTGTAAAAAAATAAATCTTTCATGTTAAAAAATACTCTGACAGCATTGTGTGATTGTATTTTTTTTTTTACGGACTAAGCAACATTATGTTGGATGACATCAAATCCTCAAGTTAACGTTGACACAGCTAGATGTGTCACTCTTTCATTTGTTACAGCCACTTTAGCTGGTGAATCAGTTCAGCCCACAGAGTAGTCGGTTTTAAAGTGTTTTGATTCTCCTCTGGTCCTTGTCCCACTCTGCAGGAGTCAAAGGGAAGTATTGCAGTGAGGATGGCTCTGGGAGAGACACAGATTGTTCAAGAGACTCGACAGTTTCTAGTAGATAACAATGTCAGCCTGGACTCCTTTAGCCAAGTACGTTTAATGTAACCTCCCTTTCTCTCTCTGGTAAATAACAAAACTTAAACAAATTTGTGTGTCCATAATCCACTTAGGCTCAGATGTTTTTCCTCCTTGCATTGTTTCCTTTGGTGTACAGGCTGCTGCACCAAGGAGTACAACTGTTATCCTGGTGAAAAACCTTCCAGCTGGAGTGACCGTATCAGAGTTGGAGGAACTCTTCTCACCTCATGGCTCTTTAGGCCGGGTGCTGCTGCCACCATCAGGACTCACAGGAATCATTGAGTTCCTTGAGCCGACAGAGGCAAAACGAGCCTACACTCGATTGGCGTATAGCAAGGTGTGCTTATCTTTATACTTGCAGAATCTGCACATGCAGGATAGTTTAGGTAAAAATGCTTTATATAAGATTTGTTCTTATCTTGAAACACTAGTTTCAGCACATCCCGCTCTATTTGGAGTGGGCGCCAGTGGGGGTTTTCGTTGCAGCCAAACCAGAAACAGGTAAAGGAATTTCAAACACAGTGGTTTTCAAGGTTAACGTTTTTAGAAGGATTCATTCGTGATCAGATTTTCTTCAATTAAGTATTGGAGAAAACGGATGCAGAGAATGAAGAGAAGAAGGAAACAATAGAAAAACAAGAAGAAGAAGAGGAGGAGGAGGAGGAGGAGGAATCCAGTCCTGGCTCAACGCTTTTCATTAAGAATCTTAATTTCAGCACAACAGAGGAGAAATTACAAGAGGTTGGTCAGTTTTTACATTTGACCTTCAGGCTGTGGGTTTGAGAATAGCTTGATGTTTAATATTTTAAAAAATTAAATGTGTAAAAAAAAAAATTTTTCTTTTCATGCAGACATTCTCCAAATGTGGAAAGGTCAAGTCCTGTTCCATCTCGAAGAAGAAAGACAAAACTGGTACTAAACTTTAAAATCGCATAAGGGAAATTCTCTTCCGCAGTGTATCTTTAGTTTGAAATAACAGGCAAATTCATAAAGTTACCTATAATCTGAACGAAGTTGTGATTTTTTTTTCCCAGGACTTTCTGGTTTTTTTAGATCTCTAAAGCAGAGTTGCTTTCAGATGTTGATTTTTAATTCCAGGCAAACTGTTGTCCATGGGCTACGGGTTTGTCCAGTATCAGACAGCCGAAGCAGCACAAAAAGCCTTGAGACAACTACAGGTATGTCCATATTTCCTCAATGAAACACTGAGTTATTTTTTCTGTACCAAAAACCTGGTTCTTGTCTAATGTGTTATTTCTCACTACCTTCCACCAGCACTGTACTGTGGATGATCACCAGTTAGAGCTGAAAATTTCTGAAAGAGCAACAAGGTAAAATGTGCTTTAGGGGTTAATTCCCCATTTTTGTCAGTGTAGTATAGTATAATTTAGTTTAAAAAATTAAACTGAAATGAAATTTATTTTTAGGTTTTGAAAATCAAAGTTGTAAACCAAAGGGAGTCCCAGTTAATTTTTTAGGTATTCACCTGAATATGAAACACAGTTCTCTGACTGTGTTTGTCTGGCAGAATTTAGTTATTTCTCATTAAGTCTTTTCCTCTGTGTGCAGAACAACTGAAGTGTCACGCAAGAAGAAGCAAACCGAGAAGAAACAGACGGGATCCAAAATCCTTGTGCGCAACATTCCCTTCCAAGCAACTGTCAGGGAAATTCGGGAGCTCTTCTGGTAGTGGTCATATTCACATTCACATTAACCTATAAAATTTAATTATATCCCGGTGTATAACATAAGGAGGGAGTGAATTTAATCATAATGTTATTCCTTCCATCTGTCCTTTCAGTACATTTGGGGAGCTGAAGACGGTCCGTATTCCAAAGAAAGCAGCTGGTTCAGGGAATCATAGAGGCTTTGGGTTTATTGATTTCCTTTCCAAACAGGATGCTAAGGTTTGTGTACGAATTAGGCTTTCAACTGCAAATTACTGAAATAAGTTCACTGTCCTGATGTGCTACTTTAAAATGCACCCTTAATAATTCCCTGTTCTCTCTGTAGAAAGCATTTGCTGCACTCTGCCACAGCACCCATTTGTATGGGAGACGTCTGGTGCTGGAGTGGGCTGAAAATGAGGAAACAGTTGAGACATTAAGACGGAAAACAGCTGAACATTTCCATGGTAATACACCAAACCGTCTTTCACAAAGCTTTAAAGAAATAATAAGAACTGTTATTAATTTATTTATTTATTGTCCATGTCAGTGAGTGCCAAGAAGCGGCGAAAAGCAGAGGTGCTGGAAGGAATCCTGGAGACAATGGAAACTGATGCACTGACTGAGGACTGAATTAACTGATTTCTGATACACAAGATGAATCAATATTCATTAATTTTTCTGTGTAAATATGACTGTGTAGATGGAACAATGCAGATTTGAAACCTTGGCTTCACAATAACTATTTTGTATGGACGTCTACCTTAATGATAAAAGAAGAAAATTGTTGCATCATTTTTAAATAAAATTATCTCAAATGAAAGTCTGTGTTTTTGTGAAGCTAAAGAAATCATGCAAATTTATGATTCTGTGAAATGTGTTGATGAATAAAATTATTAATACAGGTAATATAGGTGTTAAAAGTGAACAACGAATATAATTTGATTTTTGTCTCATACAAACTATCCATATAAATTTATAGCCTGCGATGATATTGGCTAATTAAACCCAGTAGTTTCACTCCCTCCTGAATAAAGTACTGTCATTTGTTTATAGGAAACTATCGAGTTCTCGGCGTGACCGGAAGTCCTTCTATGTCATATGACCAGTCCGTTCCGCGTTGTCACATGACTTATTCATGCAACATGGCGTCAAGACGGATTGTGACAGCGGCTGCTGGAGCTCTTCCAAAAGTTTCAAACATGTTTGCTCTTTTTAGCGGCTTGTTGTTTGTTTGTGTCTCTGTTCGGGCTGAAATACGGAGCGCTGTTATTGACAAACAAACCGGACAACTGACTGTCGTCGAGGGATATCAGGACGACTTTGTGGCTTGGGTGAATTTCACTGATGACATTAAAAAATCAGGGTGAGTCTTTCAGCTGGATGCTTTCTTTCGCTTTATAAAAAAATCACGGCCTGTCTAGCCTCACTAGCTCCACTAGCTAGTTTATTAGATACTTCTAACATTAAACTACTTAATTAGTGAATCCATTTTCTTTTCCTCGAGCTGATTTATTATGACTGTATATATTTGTATATTTAATTACGACTGATTCTCAGTGGCCAAATTTATCTCTTCATCTGTTTGCTTTACACAACCCAAACATGACATAACACTTCATTTAAAGTGATAAGAGCAAAACAATTGCCTAAGCTGGGTTTTTTTTTCAATAGTTTTCATAAATTTAGTCTAAATATAATTTCTGATTATTTTTCTCGAGATAGATAATATCTTAGTGCACTTCTCCAAACGACATGGAATCTCAAAAGCAGAAGTGAAACACAAGAAGAGGTCAAGAAAGTCCTAATTCAGCAAGGAGCTCTGTGCAAACAAATAATGTTTTGAAAGGCCCAAAACTAAAATTACTAAAAGCGGTCTTTCCGAACCTGACATTTAATTAATTTAATTATAATCTACACCTGAGAAACCATTTGTCATTGTCACATCTGTTAATGAGTACGTGTTGGTACAGTCTTTTTCCTGTCATCTCCAAGCTTATAGTATGAGCAGGTGTTCATAAATGTGAAATGTATAAACTTGCATTTATTTGTTCTTTTTTTCAGCTGGTCTTTCTTGGAGGTCACCACCAGCAGTCATTACAATGACAGCTTTCAGGCATATGCTGCTGGTGCAGTGGAAGCTGCAGTCACTTCTCAGGTCAGTGTCAGTTTACAGGCCTGCTCCTCCTTTACTCGCCAGTCAATGAGCATGCTCTATTATCTGGCTGTTTATTTAATTTAATCTGCAGTTTTGTTTGTTTTAGCTCATCTATAAACACTGGATGAACACTCTCATGGGATACTGTGGGCCCTTCACATCTGAATCTGGTTACTGTGAGCGCGTTAAGATTTATATTGCAAACAGTCTGCAGTGGGTTCAAGAGCAAATAGAGAAACAGAAGAATTCACCTTACTGGTATCAGGTAAACAAAGAGCTTTTGAAGGATAGATGTTTAAACACCTGAAAGAATGTGACTTACATTCTTTCTTCATGTCAGGTGCGTTTGGTGCTCCTGCAACTGAAAGGCCTCGAGGATAGCTACAATGATCAACTGTCATTCCCGCTAGGCTCCTTGTCCTTCAATCCATTTGGTTTCATGTAAGTGTTTGTCTCTGTTCCAATTAGTCAAACATACTTTCTCTGTGTTTCTGAGAGCTCTTGTTATTGTCTCACATTTTTTGCTGCTATGTGCAACCAGACTTTTCCAGTTGGGTGGAGATCTGGAGGATTTGGAATCAGCTCTAAACAAATCCAGCAGAACTCGACCTCTTGGATCTGGCTCCTGTTCTGCTTTGATTAAGCTGCTGCCAAACAATAAGGAACTGTTTGTGTCACATGACACCTGGAACACCTACGGGTCCATGCTGCGTATCATGAAGAAATACATTTTTCCCTTTAAAGTTTCTCCTTCGGGTAACTGCTGCCTCATTATTAACTTGGGAAAACATGCACATTTGTTTATTTTGCTTATTTGTGAAGATCAACATTATGCTTTCTTTTGAAAAATAAATATTAAGTAGCAAGTTCGCTTACTTAAATATAAATACACATAATGTAATATTTGGCTCTGCAAAAAGAAATCTTAATGTTATTATTACATATTTTCAGACAATGACCTTCTTCCTGGAGGAATTCAAGCATTCTCGTCTTACCCTGGATCAATTTTCTCTGGAGATGATTTTTATATCCTCAGTAGTGGTTTGGTAAGAATTGTTTGTGTTTGAAATGATTGCATTTGTGTGTACAGCAAAGGCCCAATGTTTGATCACTGAAGGACTGCGGTCACGACACTCCATTTGACACAATAACACAAGTAAATATCTGAAACTCCCCACCAGCCCTCCAAAATTGGAGATCCTTTTGGATGAGACGTGAAATGTTTTCAAGGTTTACCTTCAAGCCAAAGTGACTATTGAACTGTGACCTGGATCACTGAGAATCTCCTCGTACGACATAATGCTACTTCTAGTGTAGCCCAGTATACTAAACACTGTGATAATAAGCCCCATAGAATGTCCTGCCAGTGGTTGTAATGTAATGCAGTGAAAACATACACGCTAGGGCAGTTGCTGCATTCTAGTGTCTCTAAATGTTATATTTTATATTTAATAGTTTAATGTTTGTTTTTCTTTCAAAGAACTCATAGTAGTAGTTCTCTGTGAATCACAATAAACTGGTTTCAAATCTTAAACAGGGTTTGTAGCGGTTCAACCATAAATGCATTGTGATTTTCTTGTCAAAAGAACTACTTAGTTCTATTACAGTTCACACCAGCTGTATAAAGTATATTTTCACCTCTCCCTCTTTGATCTGTGTTATATTTAGTTTCTTGTTTGTTCTCTATCTTGTGTCACCAGGTTACTTTGGAAACCACAATTGGCAACAGTAACCCTGCTCTCTGGAAGTATGTTCAGCCAACAGGAACTGTCTTTGAATGGCTCAGGAACATTGTGGCCAATCGACTGGCCACAACTGGCAAGGAATGGGCAAAGATATTCAGCATGTACAACAGTGGAACGTGAGTTTTGCTCATCAGAAAGAAACTGAATTTTTCACCAACGTTATCACCAGTTTGTACCTCTTCTTATCTCCTTAGAATATGTCATGCCATTTCTCTGGCCTGTGCTAAAAATGCTCATTAATAATAGGATTAAATAGGGTATTGTGTGACTTTAGACTGTTATGGATATTAAATGTGAATTAAGGAAGCAAAATAAAACTCTGTTTTGAGTCACATGAGAAGTCTGATTTATCTTACAGCTGTGATGGGATCATCAGACGGATTGTTGTGTAATGCTGAATCAGTTACCCAAACATTCACGTGATTATTTAGCAAACACTATTGAGCTAAGGTTTGAACACTTTGTGTGGACTGTGCTTTGTAGATATAACAATCAGTGGATGATTGTGGACTATAACCACTTCACTCCAGGGAAGACTGACATCACTGAGGATTTGTTTGTCGTGCTGGAGCAGATTCCGTAAGACTTTGCACTCATTCTTTATTGTAAACCCATTTTCTTTAAGATTTCTATCAAGGACCCACAAAGCTACCACTTCTTGTCCACATGCATAAGCAAGCTACAAAACACACACTTGTCCTGTGTTTTGGCTTTTCATTTCACCGTCTGCCTTTAAAAAGTCACCTACAGTTTTTTTTTAAATTCTGTAGCGTTTAAATTGCATAGTTTTCAAAATTAGTTTCTTTTTATCCGTGTAGATGTGTAAACTATAGTATTTTGGACATATAGACATGTCAGTTCAAATGTGACCATTTTTTGACTGTGGAAAGCCTTAAATTCTTTTCTTTATCTTTTCATGCTTCAGTGGACTAATTGTATACACTGATAAAACTCAAGAACTGCTGAAGAAAGGGTACTGGGCAAGTTACAATATACCGTAAGTATGTTAAGCATATAGCAATGACTGCAGTTGTTCAATGTAAAATTGTCTCATTTTAACGTGCTCATTTGTAGGTACTATGTGGAAATATTCAATGCCAGTGGTTGCAATGAGCTGGTGGAGAAGTATGGCTCTTGGTTCTCTCTGGAGCAGAATCCTCGGGCTCAGATATTCAGAAGAAACCAGACCGCTATAAAAGATGTAGACTCGATGATCCGCCTCATGAGGTAAGTTGTTGTGCTTTGTTGATGGGCATTTCTGTCATTTATGAGATTCATGGGTGTTGTCTTTTATCCTTTAAACTAAATGGATTTTGTTCATGAGATTCATGTGTTGTTTTTTGTAAGGTATAATAACTTTAAAGAAGACCCACTGTCGAGGTGTGAAAGCTGTGATCCACCTGCAAATGGAGAGAATGCCATCTCTGCCCGTTCAGACCTTAACTTAGCTAATGGAACATATCCATTTGGTGCCTTACGTCAGCGATCACATGGCGGAACAGACATGAAGGTTTTATTATTCATTATTTTACCCATTCATGCTCTCAAATCTGTTACAAATAAATGCAACAAAGTTGATTGTTAAATGCAATGCATTGTATTTGCTTGTGTACAGATGACATCATACGGGATGTATCGAGACTATAGTATGATGGCAGTAAGCGGGCCAACATGGGACCAGGTTCCACCCTTCCAGTGGAGCACTTCCCCATACAAAGACCTCCTGCACATGGGTCACCCTGACACTTGGACATTCAAGCCTATAAAAGTCACCTGGAGTCCTTAACTGTTACTATGCTGTATATACAAATATGATTAGAAATGGTAACTGTTAGCAATGAGGTGTTTTGACAAAGGGAAAATACAACTATAAATGTGTGAAATGACTTTGACAAAAAATTAATGTTAATTCACAGGGGAGTGGCAATTTCCGACAAATATTACATTAAAAGCAGTATTTGTATAGTTGAAATACTGGGATGTAACGAGAGTTTTGAATGTGAGACAGTATAGCCAAGAACAAATCCAGCAACATGCTGTTTCAAGATGTAATTTTCATTATATTGGATGAATTTATTATGTATTAAATGTGAAAAATGTAATTGTTGTTCTCGACTCATGCATGTTGACTTCGACATCTCACTCGGCTTATTTTTGAATTGTGTACTTGTTTTTACATTAACACGTATTAGGGAAAAACAAACCACGCAGCTAGGTGTTACAGCAGCCAAAGCCAAACAGGCCTTCTTTCTTGCAGCATGTCAAATCCTACCAAATTTAGGTAACAGTGTCTAGTAATATATTAATAATACAATATTAATAAAGTAATATATAAGTGTAAAAGGTACAAATACAGAGAAAAAGTCTTCTCATGGGTTCCAAAATACACTCTTCATACACATTTTTTTCTCTTCATTATGTTCAATCCCATTATACAGATTTTTAGATGCAAATTGTAACCTATTTTGAGCAAAAACTATTTTTATTTTGTTTGTGCACTTATATATTGCTCAGTTTTTTAATTATCAACATTCTGTGCCATATTTTCTAATCCTGCATCCACAGCCACAATTTATATCGCCTTTGACTTCTCTAATATCAATTTAGTGTTTGTTGTGTGATGAACGGTGTGGCTGGTGGGCGGGCAAGTTTGGCCATGAGAGGCGGTGATTGGTTATACGTAGGGTACGTAGGTCGAGGTAGTTCAATCAGCTGCGGGTCACGGCGTCACGTGAATCATGGTGGGCGTCGCATTCGACTGTGCGACACTGTCGTATTGTTATCGTGTTGCGTTCGAAGAACTTTCAACATACGGAATGTTGAATTACGGTTTACTTACCTCTAAGAAACTCAAATATTATTGTATTTTACCCAAACAGGTGACGTAATCTGAGAAGGCTTCGCACATTAAAGGTATTTGTTATCTCAAAATTATTAAATTACAATTCATTGACAGGAAGGTTACAGCCTACTGAAATGATTGAGCGACGTTATGGAGAAGTTCCACGTCTCCTGCTGCTCTTTATTTAGGACTAACTTGATCGATTGACAAGTCGTTTCGTAATTTTAAATACATTGACAGACTTTTCAGGCTTAATTCTACAGTGCATATGTTAACTCAAGTATAAAGGCAACGCTGTAATCAATTTAACTGTCTCGTCCCCAGTGTACGTAGAGTCTGACCATGGGTTTCTGGCAGCCAGTGACCAACCTTAAAGATTATATATCCCATAACCCCCCAGGAGTGACATTTTTCCTGTGTATTCTGACTCTGGCTGTTTCATTCATCTGCCTCAGCTCTTACAGCTACACTCACGTTTTACCAAACCCGGACACAACAAAGGTAAGTATTCAACCCATTGCATCTAAAAGTACCTGTACACTACCTGGATACTTCGTAATGTGTGTATTATTAGTATCATTAGTGTCATTCATTATTTGTATGATGGTTCTTAAGAAAAGAAAATTTCATCAGTAGAATACCTTCACCCAAATCTTGTATCACTTTTTTTTAAAGAACTGGAAAAAAAAAAGAGGCCATCACTCACATGGACTGACCTAAATAACAAGTCCATCGCAGGCATGGAAAACTTCCTAGTTCAAGACATCACACACCCACTACACAAATACATCACCCCACTACCAGAACCCTATCCCACACTCAGGAAGCAGGTACAGAACCATAAAGTGTAGGAGGGCACGTTTTGGGAAAAGTCTAATCCCTGCAGCCATGGCTACCCTGAACAGCAGGGCTCAATGATCTGTCTATTTGCTACTGCTCTGTCTTTGTTTCCTCATTTGTTGCTGTTTATCTACAGTCTGTGACTTATGTGGGTAGTGTTTATTTAATTGTCGTATGCTATGTGCAATGTGTCCATGTAATGTACAGTTAATGAAGACAAATTTACCAACAGGGACCAATCAAATCAAATCAAGATGTTGAATCAGGCAGGTTCAGCTACAAATTGATCACAGTTACAAATCTGTAGCATTATGAGTTGTTATCTCACAGCAGCAAATATTTAGGCCTCACTTAAGCTTAGCGTATACCATGCAATCCTTTCAACCTCCCCTTTTAAATTAAAATAATTCTGATATGTAAATGAAAAAGCCTGTAAACATATAAATGCTTGTGTTTCTGTGCCGGCACTCACATCGACATACTGTATAATCAGAATTTTTCTCTTAGGACTGGAACCATCTCCTGTCTTCTTTATCCCAGTTCCAGCTATGTGAGAAAGCCAATGCGAGTTCATCGGAGCCTGTGTCACAAGTCCCCTCTCCTTTGAATAGAGACACACTGTTTGAGTCTACTGAGACTTATTCATTCACTAGTTTGCATCTCAAGGTTCATCTTGTTGCAACTACCACTGCACAGAGTGACTTGCTGAAAGACTTTGGTCTGCACACCACCTTGAGAGCCAAGCAGTTATATATCGGAGGTTTGTGTTGCAGTGGATTTGAGTTGTGAAACAGAAATCTGTAGACCAACATCTCTCACTCATAATTGGTTGTTTTACTTCCCAGGCAGTGAGATCATTAATGTAACTTTAGAGTTTTTGTCTGGAAATGGTACCTACACCTGCCTCATTATAAAGGCCCCAACACACCTCCTGCCCGTGAGCTTGTAAGTGTATTCACGCTGTTACTTTTTTTTTTCAGATACATGAATTTAAATGATCAACTACTTATGCACATCAATGATTGTTTGTCAACCTATGAATAATTAATGCTATTAACTATTAATGATTATTACTATGTATATATATTATAATAGACTTCCACCAAAATGCCCTGCATCTGAGAAAAACATTTCACCCATCTATGTTGAGGCAAGAAACCAGCCTGCAGCATCACAAACCTGCTACAGTCTACACTCCAAGAATGACCCTGCACTCACAATCAAATTACAACAGGTAGTGTGTCATGTGCCAAGCATCATTCAGCCCCCAAAAAAGAGAAACACTTTTGTTATCCTTTGTCATTTTCTACTTACATTTTTAGGAGGAGCAGAATGTGGCAGTTCGTCATCTGTTGGTAGCCAGTATGTGTCTTCTAGGAATTTGTTTGGGACTCTGCGTTGCTGCTAGTCTGACAAAGTCATTCACACGTCGCCACCATTTGAATGAACCGGATCTACAAAATGTAACTAACTTTTGATATCACTGTGATATATTTCATTTTTGTATTTTAATGTGGAAACATAGTCATAAATGTGAACTAGAGGATTGTGTAGGTGAACTTATGTATCAGCTGAGGAAATAGTACAGTTACAGTATATGCATGAAATATACATAATTGTACAAGTTATATGTTAATGTTTGTGTTTTTGTGTATTCTTTGAAATGTGCTGATACTGTATTAACTGTTATGTTTAACTTATTTGCAGGAACTCTTGAGTCATGAATGAACATTATCCCACCAAATACATCTTGATCAATCAAGTTGGTGTTTAAGAGGAAATTGCAAGGGATCACTTCTTTTCCACCATTTTTAAAGTAGTCTGTGAAAACACCCATGGACCAAATTTTTATGACCACGCTTGACTTTTTTTTGTTCATTTTTACATCTTTTATTGACTTTTTCTAGATTTACAGATCCATTTGTCTTACATTACAATCTGAAAAAAATGTTTTATACAGGAAAAGGTAGGACTGCTACATCTTAAAATAATTTTATGGTGGTGGGTATTTGAAGTATTTGTTTCAGTATCAGTGTTATGACCTGTTCTTCAGTGAGTAACTGGATCTGCTGTGCCAATCCTACTCTAAAAGCTGAAATCAAATACTGGTATCCTGTGGCATGCTCCTCTGGTTTCATTGGTATCTACAATGAAAACTATAAAATAGTTAAGTAGCCCCTTTGTCCTGGCTTGACTCATATCCATTATGCTGTTAAATAAGACAGTTTCAGTTCATTTCAATTAGCTTGTGGAGTCAAGGACCGTCAGTGGAATGGATGGCATAATGTTGCAATTAGATCATGCTTCACATTTCTGTAGAATTATTTATTGAGTGATTTAAAAAAATGTAATTATTTTTGTGTTTGTTGTATGGGGAAAAAATGCAGAGAATAAATGTGAATTTCAACTCTTTCAGTATTGATTTGCCTTGTTTATTGTCAAAATTTATTAGATGTCTGAAATCTAGTGAACCAATAAAAAACAGCTATCTGGAAAAAATACCATTACCACACGTGTGTGTGTGTGTGTGTGTGTGTGTGTGTGTGTGTGTGTGTGTAAGTTGCCGCTTTTCTCAGTCGGATTGTCTAATTGCCATTTCGAGACTCAAAGCAATGAAATTTCATCGTAGTGCACTTTATCTCGTGTCCTCGAATGATAACTAAGTTATCGATCTGATTTATCAAATCTAATAAAAAGTATTAAAAAAAAGGGAGGGGGGTATTTTCAGCAGCATGGCTAGCTACTCAAACCCCTTGTTTTTGAAATCCAGAAATACTGATCAGTTACCTTTTGTAACCGAACAGGTAACTGACCAGAAGCACCGACTGTCTAACACTCCGGTGTGTAACTTTGTTTACGTAGCAGCCTCCTCCAATCACTGTTAAGAGTCTTTACATGGTGTCTTTCTATTGGCCAAGCCAGAAAGTAGAGGCGGGGTTTCTTCGGATCAGAGGGAAAACAAGTAACAATCGTCGCAATAGTTGGATTATTCGCGGCCTTTTACGGTTTGTTTTCTGTTTCACATTATTAAGTATTACTTACACACTGTACGGATGACTACACTGTCCCGTAGGCTCTACAAAGTCATTGCTATATAAATCGGTCTACAAAATCGGTATGAACTGTTTGATAAGCTACATGTCAGCTACATACTCCTAGTGCATAGCTAGCTAGCAAGCTATGGTTAAGCTAGGTTAAAAAACATTCTGAAGATGCTAATATTCATTAGCGATCACAGACATGACAATAGATGTTAACAATGGACGCTAGTTATGGTCTGGAATATTTCTAATTCCCACCTGAATGTGGTTTCGTCTCACTGCGCCGCAACCTAGCCAGACCCATAACTACCCTCTGCATAAATATATGGCTAGCTCCTTTCCTCCCTGTCCTAAACGGGCCTCCCACGTGGTACCTCTTCATAGGGGGGCGGTGGGACCTCTCAATTAGGTGTGGGTGTCGTCACTGTGACTTGATGAAATCTATTTACATCAGTTGATCACAAATCTTTAGTATGATCCATTAACGTAACGTCAACGTCAAACGTAACGTTATGGGTCAATTTGCAATAACGGATCATTTCCTTTCTCTTCCAGAATGACAGTTCTGCACCAGAGCTTGATTTTACGGGACGACAACAAGTAGGTCACAAAGGAAACGAGACATAATTGTGTGGGGTCATGGCCTATTCCAGCTACAGCAGCCTGAGCAGGGCTCAACTAACCTTTGAGTACCTGCACACAAACTCGTAAGTACCGCCGTGCTGGTAATTCATATGTGATTAGTTGGTGATACACACATTCACATAAGGTATGTTAAAGATCACCTCCTGGATACACTGTAGACACATGTCATTTCATGTCATTTCTGAAATTAATTTTGCAAAGACCATTAATGACTGGAAAGGTTACACCTCAGTTTACTCATAGTTAATATAGACACAGTGTAACATGGACATTATAAATATTTGAACTGATCCACCTGATCATTCATCCAAACTATAGACGGCAGGAGACAGACTTTATTATGTATCCAGTTTTATTTAGCTGATTTAATTTGAGACCTGCATGACTTGTGTATTAATCATTTGAGCTATGTTAAATGTGACATTTTGTTGTTGCCATGTGACAGTTATTTTCAAATGTTTTCTTGATCCACTGACTTCTTGATCCATCATATATTGTTCCTGGAGGTGATCAAGTATAAATCTGAAAAGGATTAAAGAAAATAGCATAGGGTTAAAAGGAAGTTATTCTTAAAAAATTAAAAACAGTAAGGAGACTGTTATTACTTGATTAAGGGCGTGTAGAGATCAAACCCTGACAACATGTGCTGCAACACACTCATTATGTAGTGACTACAATCTTTTAATGAAGTGTGTTAATGACATTAGCCGTCTGTTTTCAGGACCACCCATGAGTTCTTATTTGGAGCTTTGGCAGAGCTTGTTGACAATTCAAGGTACTTTAAAGAATTTGAAATTAAGCTTTTAAATGTTGACAAATTCTATGGCCTGGAACTTACGGTAACCTGATATTTTTCTTGTTGTAAGTAGAAATTCAAACAGGTGTATTTCTTTTGCAGAGATGCCAGTGCCACGCGGATAGATATCTACACAGGTACAAGTTGAATTACTCACACTGACATAGGGCTGCAAGATATACCATTTTCACATTAGCTTTACCATATCCACGTGTCAAATAGGCAAAACTACATAATTGATTTTAATTCAAGCATGTTATGCCACAATTTTATGGCTGTTTGATACAAAATAATAACCAATTTTTATTATTTTCCATGATTATTTAGAGGAGTGATATAATTTACATAATCCAAGTTTAATAAATAGTTTGGTGCTGCTGAGCGACATGTAGACCTTGCATACACAAGAGTATTTCAGAGTTTTCAGTGTGCTTTATACAATCAAAGAGAAATCAACTAGTTATATCCTTAATATAGAGTCACAATGGACATGTATTTTGACAGAACTGTTTTTGAGATTTTGTGACAAAATCCAAAGTGGACTTAAACAATCTTTTGTTGTAGTTGTAAAATGGATTAGAGCTGAGTTTAGTGGGGATTTTGGGGAAACCAAAGCACACCTAATACTAAGTGGATTGAAGTCTGGCATTCACTCATTTACACAACAGTGTTGCTTTGCTTGCTCGACTGGAGCTGTGATATATTTGATTGTGACCTTCTGTTATTTCTTGCCCTATTTGAAATTGTTATTCATTTTTTTTGATTGAGATAAATTTTTTTATTACTCCACTTTTCAGATGTGGCTCTGATTGGCTGTTCTCTAGTATTAATATTTAACATAAGATATTATTTAAAAGTCTCAAACCCCCTTCAATAAAAGTATTCAAAAAATTAATTTGCTTTGTATATCGCAGGAAGAAAAATGATACTGGAATTGTATTCTCAGTATCGTGCAGCCCTTGAGGCATACACGCATTCTGTCTGAGATGTCTGTTTCATTTTCCTTGTTTTGCTCACAGAAAAACGTCCAGAGCTGCGGGGCGGATACATGCTTTGTTTTCTCGATGATGGTATTGGAATGGATCCCAGTAAGTTCAACTTAATTACTAGAGAAATAACAAAAAACTCTAATTTTCAGAGTCAAAGATGGCTTCATCTTGTGCCGTTTTGTGTTGATATACATATTTTTTGTGTGAAAATTGATTCTTAAATTCTCTGTGGTATTAGATGAAGCAACTCATGTTATTCAGTTTGGAAAGTCAAGCAAACGGTCACCTGAGTCAACTCAGATTGGCCAATATGGAAACGGCCTAAAATCGTAAGAACTTTTGCATTATTTCTGACTATATATTCATTTTATACTGTACATGTAATAGACCAGTGTTTGAATTATTTTTACATCATAAAGTTTCTTTCTCAAATCTTTTTTTTCAGTGGCTCCATGCGTATTGGGAAAGATTTTATCTTGTTCACTAAAAAGGACAACATGCTGACTTGCCTTTTCCTGTCGAGGACTTTCCATGAAGAGGAGGGACTGGATGAGGTCAGAATCAACTGTTGGTTCTCATTGCTGTTAAGGTTGCAGCTTAATATCCATTTGTATCATAGGGATATATTCTTTAGAACTGACACAAAGAAAACCCTAAGATTAAGCATTTTCTGCAAATGGAGGGATGACCAATGCGGTTACATACCTGCTACATACTAGATATACCTTTGTGTTGTGAATACACTTGAGCAATATATGCTACCCAATATATGACCACATCTTCTAAAATTCTTTATCGCACTGTTAGAAACAAATTAGCAAATCCAGGTTAACATGACAATATCAATGTATATTATAGAGAACATTGTGTATATTTTTCATAAGCCTCCCTTTTCAGGTGATAGTCCCCCTCCCCTCCTGGGATCTGAATACCAAGGAGCCGTTGACCTCTGACCCAGAGAAATATGCCATAGAGACTGAGCTGATCTTCAAATACTCACCTTTTAAAAGTAAAGAGGAGCTGATGGAGCAGTTCAAAAAAATAGAAAGCGACAGTGGTAAGCATTCAAATGTGTACCAATGCACAGAGGTCAGTATTTTAAAAAATATATAATATTGGAATTCATAAGACTGATATTGTTCATGATTTTTTAAGGTACTCTTGTGATCATCTATAATCTAAAGCTAATGGACAACAGAGAACCAGAGCTGGATGTAGAAACGGATCACCAGGACATATTGATGGCGGGGACACCTGCTGAAGGAGTGTGAGTGTAGAATTTACTTGGGAGTGATTCAGATGTATTCAACAATGGGTTTATTGACTTGTGCTGCTATAGTTTTGTATTTTGCCCTCGCTTTATTTTTTATCATTACTGTATAAATGCTTTTTTTTTTCTCACACAGGAAGCCAGAGAGGAGGTCGTTCAGGGCGTACGCTGCTGTTTTGTACATTGACCCACGTATGAGGATTTTTATACAGGGACATAAAGTCAGGACCAAGAGGCTGTCCTGTTGTCTATACAAACCAAGGTAGCACACTAACATACATTGTACTGTGAAACGTCTGCATTATTGTTAGAGTTTAATAGTATTCCTGTTTGTTTCCAGGCTTTATAAATACTCATCAACCCGTTTCAAAACTCGTGCCGAGCAGGAAGTGAAGAAAGCAGATCATCTTGCTAAGATTGGTGAGTTGGTATGGAAGTTAGCATTTTAAATTTACACTTGGCTGTTGTGTAGCGGCCGCATTGTGGTCATCAGTTTAAAAACTTTGATTTATTTCAGCTGAAGAGAAAGCCAGAGAAGCAGACAGTAAGCGCATAGCTTTGGAGGCCCGATTAGGAGAAGACCTATCAAAAGATTCTCGGGTAAGACAATGACTGTATGTTTGGTGAACTTGGCAAATCCAAGTGGGATTGGGAACAAACTTTTGATACGAAGTAGGCACAAGATTAGAGTTTGGAAACATTAACCTGAATCTGGTACAATATCTTGACTGAAGCCTTACTGATTTCTCCATCTGCCCTTTTTTTCTTGCAGGCTATTCTGAGAAAGGTTCAAGATTCAGCTATGATGCTTAAACGGGATGCTGAAATGAAGAAACGGATACTTGAAGCCAAACATAAGTATGATAAAAAGAAATTTAAAACCTTTTTTTGTCAGTTATAGAATATTAAAAATTCAGATTTTATTTGTTTGAATTTTTCCAAGTGAAGCGATATGCCTAGCTAAATTTCAATTTGCCTCAATAGAATGACAAAACAGATAATTCAGATTCCTATAAATATACAGTATGTTAAAATGAAAATGTCCGCTGGAAGAAATCGTGTACTTTTTGTATAAATTTTGTCCATATCCCATCAGTCTCCGAAACATTCTTGTTTTTCAGAGCATTAAAGGAGCCAAAAGAGTTAAACTTTATATTTGGAGTAAACATTGAGCAAAGGGACCTGGATGGCATGTTTGTGTACAACTGTTCTCGTCTCATCAAAATGTATGAGAAGACGGGCCCCCAGCTGGAGGGTGGAATGTGAGTAATACAGACATACAAGTTGGAACATCACAGTGTTTGAAAAATATGTTCTTTTTCAACAAATTTTTTTCTTTGTTCTAGGGCCTGTGGGGGTGTGGTTGGAGTAGTGGATGTTCCATATTTAGTAATAGAACCCACTCACAACAAACAAGACTTTGCAGATGCTAAGGAATACCGGCATTTACTGAAATCCATGGGGGAACATTTAGCTCAGTACTGGAAAGACACTAATATTGGTGAGGTTCTCTGAATTTTTTGTTTGTTACTAATGGCTGATCTGTGTTTCTCATTCTGATAAAAAAGATAAAACACTTTTAATGACAAATTAGCAAATGTCTGCTTTGGGATATGAGCAAAACTCCCATTAATTGTGACTTTTTATATTTCATTTTGTTCCTGATTTTGTAATCTTTTATCTTGTGTGGTCTAAACACATCTAAAGTCATCAGGCATATTTTGAATGACTGTACTTACATGAGAGCATCCTCATAGCTGTGTTATAAAGGTTGTCAAAGCAAAAGAAATGCAATAACAAAGAACAAAAGATTTATTTTAAAAAACTGCTGCATGAAATGCTGATTTTTTTTTTCTTATGTGCCATGCAGCTCAGAAAGGCATAGTGAAGTTCTGGGATGAGTTTGGATATCTGTCAGCCAGTTGGTCTTCATCTCCATCTTCAGAGCTTAGATATAAGAGACGTCGTGCTATGGAGATTCCACTTACTATTCAGTGCGGTAAGCTAGAGATTAATGCACAACCAAGACCTACATTCACGCTCACTGTAGCTCAACAAGTTTTTGCCACCGCTTGGGTTTGCTTTCAGATAAATGTTTAAAGTGGAGAACGCTGCCGTTCCAAATGGATGCAGTGGACAAACGCTACCCTGACAGCTGGGTGTGTCTCATGAACCCAGACGGCAACCAGGACAGGTACACACCGAATGTTGTTTTAAAGGATATATTTTTTAAAGTTACTGTTGAATTATTAATGTGACAGAAAAACCATCCCTAAAGCGTTGAGATCTTTGTGGTGTTACTACATGATGTACACATGTTGTACATTTGTCATTATTCAGGTGTGACGCTCCTGAGCAGAAGCAGAATCTGCCATGCGGCATTCTGAAGAAAGAAAAGCAGGCAGTTGAAGAGAAACGGAAAGAGCTGGCAGAGAAAATCAAACAGCAGCAGGAGAAATTAGAGGCCTTAGAAGTACTTCATCCCTCTCTTTGTCTATTTTTTACTTACTCTTTGTGCATATCAGGATGTAATGAATTGTATTTTATCATGTCAGAAAACCAGTACAGTAAAATCTGCAGCAGATATAAAGAAGCTACCACTGGAGGTCAGCATGAAACCAACAGAGATCTCCTCTCAGGTACAAGCGCTGTCACAAAATTGTAAAAAATAAAAATCAGTTTTATAAGAAACTTGTTTGACTGTGCAACAGGTCAAACTAGTGCCTAATCTCAATTAGTCAATGTCTGGATTGTTTGTGAGACTTATACAGCTGTTACTTATAGTTCCCCAACTTTGCTGTTGGTGGTAATTCAAATTTAGTTTTCATTTAATTCTGTCTTCTAATGTTGTGCATTGTCTTTACATGTTGTCATTTAGGCAACTAGGTCTTCTGAAAGGTCCACTGCACGGCCCCGCTCCCCTCCGCTCCCAGCTCACCTTAAAAATGCCACTAGTGCCCCACCGCCTCGTGCAGTTTCTCAGCGCTCCACCCGAACACCTGCTCCTCCACCATCCAAAGTTGAAACATCCAGATCCAGAGTTGCAGCAAGGCCTCCTCCACCCCCAGCAAAGCCTGCTGCCAAAGCCAGAGCCAAAACACCCCCTCCTAGTCGCAGTTCACGGGTACGTAATGAGATTTTGAAAGCATGCCTCAAATTCAAAGAGTCGGTCAAAGTTTATTTTTTTGGGAAAACATTGGTGCACGTTCAAGTTACCAGTGAACAAAAAAAACCCTCAAGGTATGTATCTCTTTTTGTAGATGCCTGCTAAAGCATCATCTTCCAAACCGGCACCTGTTGGACTACGTAAGAGAATCATAGCGGAGGACTTCAGTGATCAGGAAGAAGAGGAGGAGGAGGAGGAGGAAGAAGAAGGAGAGGAGGAGGACAGTGACGAGAGTGAAGAAGAAAAACATCAAACAAAGAAATCAAAGATGGCTGCAGCACTTGGTAACCGTGGGAAAGTGTTAGAGAAGGGTATACCTCCCAAACGTAGCAAGATGGAAGAGGTAAACACACAACACAGTTTTTAATTATTTAGCAACATTGAAAACAGGGTAGCTGAAATTATGAATTTTTCAGTTTTATTTTAAAATGTAACAACATAGAATAAAACAGCAGCATGAACAATGTTATCCTGTTGGAGTGGCGCTTTGTGCATTCTGTTGTGATGTTGTGGGATGCTGTCTTCTGAAGCTTGTTGTCTTTCCTGCTTTGTAACCACATTCCCATAGGGTATAAACTTTTCAAAATTAATAAATAAAGAGAAAAAGGAAAGACTTAAATTTGACAAATAATTAGCTTCCTTCCAAAAGCTCAAATATAAAGGCTAATCAGAGAACGGTTGCTTGGATAATACCGTACCATTTGTTTATTATTTTTATTTGTTCTTTGTAGTAGAAGTAGTCCTGTAGTGTTTCAGCATCTGGGTATAAGCATGTATTTTTGGATTAGGTACTCTTTGAGTTTCTTTGGAAATTTTTTTTGTCAAAATTATTCCATTGAGAGCAGTTATATTTGTGGAAGGAGGCTCAAGCATTCCTACCTGAAGCAGCAGGTTACAAAACCCCCAATCAGAGCCCATCTGCTGTTGACTTTGCAGGTTAAAATGCGCTCACAACCTGAGAAGAAAGGGGTTTCTGCACCTTTACGACAGACCCCAGCCACTGTCCCTAAATCCATTCCCATGCAAGCGCATGGGACTAAAGCAAAGGTAGTTTTATTTGGTCCCCGGCTGGATTTTCCTGAGGCACTTCCATCTGTTTTTAGAACGTAGCATATAAATTAACAGTAGTGTCATAAACTTTTTATTTAATCTGATAGATTTCTCCAATCTGTCTTTCTAACATTCTTCTAAGTTAGAGTTCTAATCACTTCTTTTGACTCTGCAATGAAGCATGCTGTTCTCTGGTTACACTGGGGTTTTAATTTCTTTTCATTATCATGGTTGCAAATGGTTTCTTTTATCCGTCTTTCTAACAAACGGGGCTCCTCTGTTTGCAGCGATGCTGATAATTGTTGTTTCGTTGCAGGCGGCAGAGAAGTCCCCACCACAGGAACTTGAGAACGACACAAAAAATGCTCAGAAAGGTAAGTTGACAGATCTGCCTTGCACTAACATTTTACAGATTACCATTTTAAGACTGCAGTAAGAGGGATTTTCATTTATACATTTATTTCATACAGATAAGGGTTTGCTTGTTGAAGTACGTGTCAACAAAGAGTGGTACACAGGCAAAGTTGTGGCCGTGGAGGTGAATAAACAGAGTGTTCGGTGGAAAGTGAAATTTGATTATGTACCTCGATCCACCCCTAAAGACAGATGGTGAGATTTTATTCCTGTGTTATTGCCCTGACAACACATTTTGAAGGGATGCCAGGGAACTAGTATCCAACAGTTGCACCTGTGTGTCTATGAAGGGTGTTTAAGGGCAGCGATGAAGTCCGGTTGATGCGACCACCATCTCCGATTTCACCTGACACACAGCAGGAGATTGAGAAAGGGCCGGCACGTATGGAGCCAGATACCACCCAACCAGGAACCAGTCGTGAGGTGACTGACAGTCTGGTCGCTATGTTAAGGTGAGCTCATTATCATTAGTGAGACTGGACTCCTAGTTTAATGATTATTATTCATTAAATAGATTTCTCTGGTGTGTTGTTCACTGTGCTGTTTGTTTGTAGGACAATGCTACGCTACTTCTTCCCTCCTGCATTTAGGATCCCAAAAGATGATGTTAACAGCATGACAGCTGAGGACTTGGTGTCCTTTCCTTTGGTAAGATGAATCACAAATGATTAAATATTAAAACATCTAGTTTACACCAATAAAGTACAGCAGGAAATACTTTGCTACCCATTGGAATAATACCTGATAAGATTCTGTTTTCCCATCTGTTGAGTATTGTATTGTTTATTTTTTCCTTTCCTTGTAGAAAGAATATTTTCAGCAGTATGAATCGGGTCTCCAGTCGCTGTGTAACTCGTACCAGAGCAGAGCTGATGCCAAGGCCAAAGCTGTCGAAGACAAAAGTAACAGCACTGAGGTCAAACTAAGAGAGGCGGATGAGAAACTACAGAAGCTACGGACAAACATTGTAGCCCTCCTTCAGAAAGTGCAAGAGGTACATGTGACGTTCTACTTCATCTGTTGTAATAATACACTGCTTCTTTTTTTGTCTTTAACATACAGTCATGAATAGCAATGAATTATACACTATGTAAAATGCCTTTTTTTGTACTTTTAGGATATTGACATAAATACGGATGATGAACTTGATGCCTACATAGAAGACCTCCTTACCAAGGGCGACTAAAAAAAAAACAAGAAAAGAGAAATATAAAATAAAAAACATGTACATAATAATACCTACATTTCCATTCAGCCACTACTTGTTCACAGGTCTCCAAGGACTTCTACTGATAAGAGTTGAGCAGTGGGGTTCATTTCATCATTGATCCCTCCATTTCTTTAAACCAGATGCTCCTAAGTTTAATTTCTTATTTTCATTGTTCCAGTGTGTATGCAGCACTCATGCATTCTTTGAGTTCAGGCAGGTTCTCCAGTGTTTCTACATTGTTGGTTCATTTCCTAGCCTGTGGTTTCATTTAATGCTTTTTTATATACCTGCTTATATACAGTATGTTAAACCATATTCCAACAAACCCATCCTGATTTAACTTTAAAATATTTTGTGTTGGTCTAATATAATATTTAATACAATTTATCCTCCCATTGTCGACTAATTCTGTGAGAAATTGCAAAATACATTTGTTCCATCATCAGGTGAGAATCTGACTCGAGGTCCTCGTGTGTGCTGGGCGTTTGACAGCACAGCGAACATTTGTTTTACAACATCCCTATTATGGATAGAGAATAAGCCAGGTTATTATTTTATAGTTCGGTGGTGTATCACACCGACAAACTACTTACTGGGTTTTATCAGTATTCCCTTATATTCCTCCAAAAATTGAAGCTGTATCTGTTATTTACTTTTTGGGGGGGGGATCATTTAGTGGAAAGGTTGTGTCTTCGTTATTGTTCAGTGCCCGTGTTTTTCATTTTGAACAGATTTTTAACACGTCACGGAATTGTTTTATGATGTGGTGCATGCTTTGTGTCTTTGTTCTAACTGGAACAAAATATTCTGTATTTTTGAGAAATCTTTAGTGAAAACAATAAAACAAATTCAGCAACACTTAAGATGAGTGTATAGCTTCTCTTTATTGATGCTAAGTTATGAAATATAGGGAAATGGGAACACTTCCTATGTTCGAGTTTGCTAAAGATAGTTCCTTAAATGCGTCTCCTGATGGACTAATTCACCTACATGTCAGGGGTTTGTGCTCTGATTAGATTCATGTCGCCATCCCAAAAACAACGAAGACGACCTTAATTTCACCTGATATCAAAGCATTTAAAATTAATTTCACAATTTTCAACATAGCATTTCAAGGTAAAAATGAAAAACGGTAAGTTATTCTTTTGGGAAAATCAAAGGTTGAGGACAAACCCCCATAACTGAAGTAGCATGGTTTGGCCCGCGTTCTCTAGCGCCCCCTGCTGTGGCGGCCATTAATCGGCGTTAAAGACCACTATTGCCCGATGAGCGAGTCACTGCAGGGTTAACGTCAGGTAACCTAAAACTGATAATCTTATTTCCTCTTCAATTCACAACATTTTGTGTATCCAAAAAATGCAGAGAGTCGAATTTATTAACAGATGGGATTTGCTAAACTGGGTTAAACTACAAATAAACATGTTAGCCTGCTAGCATGCTGTTGTGGTAGTCGGATCGTTGCAGGGTGAACTTTGCCACAAATTCTGGTAAAGAAGGCGCAGGATAACATTATTTTATTAGTCTTTAAAGTAAAATTAAGACTGAATAAAATAAACTAAATAGTATGCTAAAAAGCTGCTGCACAAACGAGTCTGTGATGACATTGGGTCACTGAATTACCGTAAACTAAAGTAGAACGTAGTGTTAATTGTGTATGTTGTGTGTTATGTCATGTATGTTGATACACAATGCTAACATAAGAACAATACTTTTAAAAGTACAATTACCACCGCACCAGCATTTGGCTGTAGCTCAAGTGAAGTAAAACAAGTGGTCAAATTATTTCAATATTATGCAATAAATATTCTAATTAATAAATGTAATGGAGTGAAATGTTCAGTTAATTTAGATCTGTTCTGATTAGCTTTAATCTACGAGTTGTTAGCGTGTAGTTTTTTATTACTGTAGTAATATTGTGGAGGTAATTGTACTTCAAATTTAACAACACACCACTTTGCTTTGGAACTATTTGCTCAGGTAATTTGTCTTTGGTAAAAATGATAACTTGCCTTTTGTTCCATATTAACTTAAAATGATAATTTTCATTTATTCAAGAACAAAAAGCAAGAATTCAAATGAAAAAATTTTTTTATTAGTCCCCAAGGGGCTAAACATAAACATAAACAATAAGCATACATTTTTAAAATAATAATATAAATATAAATACAATGTTTATGTTAATAATTCAGTGAGTGAGTTCAAAACCTAGTTAGTACAAAATGGAGAATGGAGTGAGAAGACGTCCACTTTTAGAGCAAAGCCGCCAGTCCTCTATTTCCCAGAATGAATAAAATCTAGTATTTATTTCTCTCCCTACTGCCTTTACTTGATTGGATATTTCTTATGTACTTATTTTCTTTCCTCATCCCAGTTTAGAAATTTTGAGCCATGTCAGTGCTCTCTGTCTTACGGACCCGTCATGTAGCTGGAAGATGTCACAACTTGATGTGTGGGGGTGTTCCTCGACAACTCATCCACATCAGATCCGCCCATGTAGCTGAGCCAGAGGCAAAAGCTGATGAAGAACGAGTGTGGGAGGCAGCAGGTGACTTCCCATTTTCCAGAGCAAAGATTGGATCTTTCTTTCAAGAAAGGCCGTCACTGAGGAACCCTTTTCTAGAGGATTCCTTGCTCAGAGGATACCTGAGGAGACACCTGCCACACCAGGTAGAATGGAAGCCCCCGTCAGTGTCGTTTGCTGCTACAGGGAATATAATGGACAGAACTAAGTGGAACCTCAGTATATGTGTCATGAACACTCTTCCATTAGTTTGTTTTGCTGCCATGTTAGGTAGTGGTGAGAAAGCTGGATAGGATTTGCATTGTCTCGTAAATACCGTGGAGTGAGTGTTGTTTCTATACTCATTCACAGGCGACTTTCTCAGACTTGTGTACATTTGGAGAGCGTGTGGCCAATCAGGTGGATGAGTGGGGCAGAGAGTGTGAGGTGACTCCTCCACGGTTGCTTCACTTTGACCCCTGGGGTTGCAGAGTGGACCAGATTGTGACTTCTCCAGCCTGGAATCATATGAAAGACCTGTCAGCAGAGGAGGGACTAGTTGCCATTGGCTATGAGATGCAATATGGAGAGTGGAGGTAAAAACACCAGCTACTTCTTTTTTTCTTTCAGATCTGAGTGTTCTAAAATGAAACATTGTGTATGTGTTTCAGCCGTGTCTATCAAATGAGCAAGTTATACATCTTCTCTCCGTCTTCTGGTCTCTACTCGTGTCCTCTGGCCATGACTGATGGCGCTGCTAAAGTCATTAAGGTTTGTCACTACGACACATACGACATATTGCTGTCACAACAGTAACTATGTTTTTGCACGTATGTATATATTGATGCTTTGTGTCAGTCACCTAAATTCTTAAGAAGCCCATTTTCATGTATCTAATGAGAACACATGCATTGCAGATGGTGGGACTGTGGCTTAATGAAGGAAAATTCGTTCTTATCAGTTTTTTACAAAAGTATTCAGTGTACTGTAAATTTAAAACTGATCAGGACAAAAACAACTTTTCACCAGGAGTTGTCATATTGTTTTAACCTAACTTAAACATATTTCATTTGTGTGTGTGTGTGTGTGTGCGTGTGCATGTGTGTGTGTGTGTGTGTGTGTGTGTGTGTGTGTGTGTGTGTGTGTGTGTGTGTGTGTGTGTGTGTGAAGTCTCTAGGTGTCTCATGGCCAGTTGATGAAGCATACAACCGTTTGACCACTCGTCAGCCTAAACGTTTCTGGACATCTGGACAGTGGATGACAGAAAGACGAGGAGGATCTGATGTTGGTCAGTCTTGACAAACAGTGTCTAATACACACATTAACCCCTAGAAAACACCCTCACATATAACAGCCACTACCTATTAAAAGTTGAATGTTGTGTCTGTATCATGAGATCCCTCTCTTTGTCTTGTGTTTCCTCAGCCAGTGGCACAGAGACAGTGGCTGTTCCCCAAACAGACGGTTCATATAGACTGCATGGCTTCAAGTGGTTCACCTCTGCTACAGATGCAGACATGACTCTCACACTGGCCAGAGTGCAGGACAGAACAGGAGCAGTCACACCGGTACCACTGACATCTCTCACCTGACGCTCAGACTTTAGTCATTTCATTTTATGAAGGATTTTATTGCTTTGTTTGCCTCTGTCCCACAGGGTAGCAGAGGCCTGTCTTTATTCTATGCAGAGGTGAGCAGGGATCAGGATGGCCGGCTGAAGGGCATAGAGGTGCAGAGACTCAAAGACAAGCTGGGCACAAGACAGCTGCCGACGGCTGAGTTACTGCTGGATGGCCTGCAGGCATACAGGGTTATTATCCATCATCACTTCTTACAGATAAATGTCTGTGTTACAGCAAAATCAAAGGGGTCCATGCATCCTTTTTCTTGAAGACACCAAAGGGAAAGGCCACTTTTTCCAGCTGTCTTTAATTTGCTAAAATAGCACTTCATTTTACTCAATTTCTACTACAGCCAGTCATATTGCAAGATATTTTACCCCTCACTCAAATGAAGAGATTGTATTCCATTAGTAATTTGCCTCATACCCTTGATAGAAATAAGATATTTTTGTATTTTCTGTGTGATTTAATCTTTCTGTTTGGATATTAATAATGGTTTTCACATCAAACAAATAGGTTGAAAGCACTGACATGTTTTTCCTCCCGCTGAACATTTGCAGCTGTCAGAGGAAGGGAGAGGAGTGGCTTCCATCGCTAACATGCTGACTGTAACTCGGATCCACAATACTGTCTCTGCTGCAGCTACAATGAGAAGGCAGGATTAGTACTGATATCTCTGCACTGCGTCTGATTCCCATTCCCATATGGAGACTCTAAATAATCTGGGTGTGTTTTTGTTTCTTCACAGGGTGGTCCAGTTAGCTCGTGACTACGCCACTCGCCGCACTGCCTTTGGGAAACTTCTCAAAGACCATCCGCTGCACATACAGACTCTTGCTAGGATGGAGGTCATTGCATGTGGATAAAGTACGGAAACTACTCCATGCTTCTCATCATGCTTCACCCCTGCTTTGTTTTGACATGTATAGGTTGAGACACGTGGAGCTTTCCTCCTCATGATGGACGTGTGTCGCCTGTTGGGACGAGAGGAAAGTGGCCTGGCCACACAGCATGATTCAAACCTGCTCCGTCTGCTCACTCCTGTGGCCAAACTGTACACCGGCAAACAGGTACATGGGTTTTACCTGCAGGAAGAAATGTCATCTTATTCCTTTGATATTGACCAATAACTCTTGTGTCATGTCAGGTGGTGGCTGTGGTGTCAGAAGGTTTGGAAAGCTTTGGTGGGCAGGGCTACATGGAGGATACTGGGTTGCCTGGACTACTTCGCGATGCTCAGGTGAGGTCAACATATAAAACTCAATAATTACTTCTTTTTTTTGCCACTTTAAGACTCTGTCTTTCAGGTTTTAAGTATTTGGGAAGGAACCACAAACGTCCTGTCTCTGGATGTGCTACGCTGTGTAGCTCGTAGCTCAGGAATGGTTCTGCACGCATACTTCACCCATGCTAAGGTGAGAGGTTGGGTACTGATTCCCCCACACAGGTTGAGCAGGAATGTGAAGTGCATGTGAGGTCTTTTTCTTTGTAGTCCTTGCTTGCAGGTGCAGCAAATGTTTCCTCAGTTTCCCCGGCTGTGAAAGCGGTGAACTGTGCTCTGTTGGAACTGGAGGATTTTGTACAGGTGGCAGCTACCAGAGGACCCGGATACCTGGAACTAGCAGCTAGAGACCTGGCCTACAGCCTGGCTCGCATCTATATGGGTAGACACCACAATCATACCTGCCTTCATCCCTCTTACAGTCAGCACACCACGACATATTGACAAAACAGAAGTAGAGAATTAGAATTATTGTTTGGGGGTGGGTTACATCAATAGGAAGCACATAAAGCACAAGTGTTTCCTACGACCATCAGACAGACCTAAAATGAAGGGAGTTCTCCTTTAACTATCTTTCTGTGAACAGGTGCTCTGCTCATTGATCATGCATGTTGGAAGGAAGCCTCGCAATCTGACGTCTATGCAGCTCTCAGGTCAGAAAAATGAAAAAATAAATTTTTTACGTCTTTCATGTTAATATAAATTCATTATAGAACTTTTAATTTTCTTTTATCAGGTGGTGTGAACAGGACTTGTGTCCTGTGGTGACTAAAGAGGGGAGAGGCTGCTATGATCCCAGCACCCCGC